>NW_006263373.1:218944-232857 GCF_000469605.1 Apis dorsata
TTAATTTATATATAACATATATATAATTTTTTAATATTATTAATTTATATATTTATATATGTATTATATATGTATTTATATAAATTAATATATATATATAATTTATATAAATTGTTCGTATTTACTGCTGGTTCGCACGAATCAGATGAGTATTTCTAATTTCTAATTTTTTTAGAAATTGCGAGGCAAGCCATATCCACTTGTCCCCCGCGCCTCAACCGAATATTTTTATACTCTGCCAAATGTAGATCTCACACGCGGCTTCGAGAACACGCGATGTAAAAATTGTGGCGCGTAATTTTTAACGATAATCGAGATTTTTCCCCGTCGATTCGATTAAATCTCCTTCGTATTTTTCGCCAACGATTATCTCTCGACACGTGTTTTTTCACCTCTTTTCGTGTTAAAAAAATGTTAGCATCGAACCGGAGGCAAACCAAGCGAGTTGGAAACGCGAGTTCTCGTTAATCTTTATTAGCGGAAGGAAAATTTTTGTGTTCCGTTTCGATGATTGTATTCAGGTTGAAATGGAATACGGCCAGTTCGAATAAAAATATCAGAAGTGAGAAATTGGATTATTTTTTTGTAATTAATTTTTTTGTGTATAATTGAAACCACTTTGATCAGTTTTAATTTTTCCAACACAAGTTTTCCACTTTTTTTCTTTGATCGTACTTTTTTCTCTCTCTCTTGAAATTACGCAACACCATTGAATTTATTTTAACATTATTTTATATAATTTGTCTGCGGATTTTTGATGCATATTTGTGGCAAATATATGATCTTTAATAATTTATTTCGAATATCTTTTTAATATATTATTTTTATAAAATGAATATACAAAGAGTTTTACAAAATTTTTAAACTTTTTAAAATTAAAAAATGATTAGCTTTCGAGACAAATAACTTAATCTATGCCACGATCGAAATAACATTTGTAAAGAGAATTCCTTTCTATTTTTTCCTTTTCTACCATATAACCAATACAAATGCGATATAATAAAAAAGAAACGCTCGTGAAAGAAATACAATAATCCACGAAACGTTTGCGACGAAAAAAAAAAAGAAGAAGAAGAAGAAGGAAACAAAGAAACGCTCGACGCGAGACTCGCCAAAAAATGATATCACGACGCTTTAAGAAGAAGTATATACTTGTATCGTGAAATTTATCCGAAAGATGAAAGGGGGCATTTGAAAATAGCCACGAGAGATAGCTCTGTTCCGGTTCTCCGCGCAAACATCAGTAAAACAAGCTTTGTTGATCCACAGGTTTTATACCTCCCCAAAACGTGAGCCTCGGGCTGGATACAAATTAAACCGCACACCGATATCTCTTTCTACACCCGTGGAACACCCGTGTTGCGCGTTGTTTCGACACGTTGGCCTCGTCGATTCGGATAAAAATATTTAGGAAACGCGATATTATATATACGATAAAAATTCTTCCAAAGCGACCGATTCTAAACTGAATTTCACAATTTCACAATTTCTCCTCTTTGTATCGATCGTAGTATATGATTACGAATAATTAATTTTGACAGTTTCGATGACTTATCGTAACGATTGAAATAATTTTTTTCCAGAGTTTTCGAAGTTATCTTTTTTCTTTTCTCAAAGATATATGTTTCAGAGAGAGAAAGTAATTTGTAGATTATAAGTAAAAATTGATTTATGATCTCGTTTAAATATATCATCTAATTTTCATATTAATCGAGGAAAGTTTGAGTATCTGTTTAATCTGTTATAGAAATTCAATATTATTTGTACATATATCGATAAAATAAATTTTAAGAAAAAGTATAGTGCAGATACTTTTCTTAAAAATAGCTTCGAACATGACATTAAATCAAATGATTAATCAATTTTCGTATCGTTATAAAAATATTCGACTGAAACTGTTTTAAAATTTTATTTATCTGTAAAAAAAAGAAGAAAGAAACAGAAAGTACAAATGATCGACAATCAGCGAGTTAAAAAGAGAGAGAGAAAAAACTGGAAGAAATATATTTCCAAACTACTTTACTTTTCCTCGCATAAAATCCACCATCACAAAAGAAATTCTTTGAAATGATCCCTCCATGTTGGGCCGGTTTTTTCCACGATTCGATCTCTTCCACGACAAATGACTAGAAAACCGGCTTTAAGCGGCTTGCGAGTTTCGATTCTCCTCCCTTCGATTCTCCTCCGAACCTTATACCCTGCGATACATTTAGCTACGATGTTTCCCTCGAGCGGGAAACGACGAGAAATTGGAAACCAAGAAAGGCGATATTACAGTGTAAAGCACATTATCGAATGCATAAACGTCGGTGGAGTGTCATAAATTTATTTCTTGCTCGATGCATAGCGTCGATATTAGGCGATGAAATTTTCAACAAAAATTTATCACGATATAATTCAACGATAGATAAAAACATCCTTCACTTTGATATCTTCCTATCCATTTAAATTTTAACAAAAGAAAGAGCTACGCAAAAACACACCAATCTTCGATAAACGTATTTCGAAAGAGAAAATTCGCACAAAAGATGGATAATCATCGTTGGAGATCGAAATGCAAACAGCTCGAGAAAAATAATCGCCGCGATTAAAAGAATAAATTGCAAGAATATCGCGCGCCATCTCACGCTAATGGAAATTAGAGAGATTATGAAAACACGAGGGAGGGGGTGGGCTACGACGCCCTAAATATGTCCTCGTAGCTGGCAGCTCGGAAAATTTGTGCTCCTCTACACCGCCGTTCTACACCGTGCCACATTACTAACTACCACGTCACCAACACGCCGAGCGCGCCATCCCCGCCCTCTGTTCGCGTGTATACGCACGTATCTGACCGTCTTAAGGTACAACCCCCAAATTTATCGCCACTAAACACGACACCCCCCACGAAAACCCGTCTCCAGAGGTGCTCGTGAAATTGCGCGCGTATCCCATAATGCGTATCGTCTGGGATCCGGCCGTTGTAATGTGGAAGAAAACGGGTGTATCGTGTCTCTGGAAACGGGAAAATATTTCTCTAATTTCTTTCTTTAATTCTCCTCTTCTCTACAGGGAAGAAATTCGAAGTCGATTGATCAAGCGAAATAAAATCAATATACAAAATAATTCGAAAAATTTAATAAACGAAATGGGACTAGGAATATTTTTTAGATTTTTGATATTAAATTCGAAGTCGAAGCTCGATCAAGCGAAATATTGATATACAAAATAATTCGAAAAATTTAATAAACGAAATGGGACTAGGAATATTTTTTAGATTTTTGATATTAAATTCGAAGTCGAAGCTCGATCAAGCGAAATATCGATATATAAAATAATTCGAAAAATTAAATAAACGAAGTGAGATTAGGAATATTTTTTAGATTTTTGATATTAAATTCGAAGTCGAAACTCGATCAAGCGAAATATTGATATACAAAATAATTCGAAAAATTAAGTAAACGAAGTGGGATTAAGAATACTTTTTAGATCTTTGATTAAATTTGAAGTCGAGGCTCGATCAAGCGAAATATAATCGATATACAAAATAATTCGAAAAATTTAATAAACGAAGTGGGACTAGAAATATTTTTTAGATTTTTGATATTATTCGAAGTCGAAGCTCGATCAAGAGAAATATCGATATACAAAATAATTCGAAAAATTAAGTAAACGAAGTGAGATTAAAAATACTTTTTAGATCTTTAATATTAAATTCGAAGTCGATCGATCAAGCGAAATAAAATCAATATACAAAATAATTCGAAAAATTTAATAAACGAAATGGGACTAGGAATACTTTTTAGATCTTTGATATTAAATTCGAAGTCGAAGCTCGATCAAACGAAATATCGATATACAAAATAATTCGAAAAATTTAATAAACGAAATGGGACTAGGAATACTTTTTAGATCTTTGATATTAAATTCGAAGTCGAAGCTCGATCAAACGAAATATCGATATACAAAATAATTCGAAAAATTTAATGAATGAAATAGGATTAGAAATACTTTTTAGATCTTTGATATTAAATTCGAAGTCGAAGCTCGATCAAACGAAATATCGATATACAAAATAATTCGAAAAATTTAATGAATGAAATAGGATTAGAAATACTTTTTAGATCTTTGATATTAAATTCGAAGTCAAAGTTCGATCAAACGAAATATCGATATACAAAATAATTTGAAAAATTTAATGAATGAAATAGGATTAGAAATACTTTTTAGATTTTTGATATTAAATTCGAAGTCGAAGCTCGATCAAACGAAATATCGATATACAAAATAATTCGAAAAATTTAATGAATGAAATAGGATTAGAAATACTTTTTAGATTTTTGATATTAAATTCGAAGTCGAAGCTCGATCAAACGAAATATCGATATACAAAATAATTCGAAAAATTAAGTAAACGAAGTAGGATTAGGAATACCTTTTAGATCTTTGGTAATTTAATTAATTAATTAATTAATCGTGTAGAATATGTAGAATTTCTCAGAACGTTTGAATGTTATAATACGAACACGAGAGAATGGAATAATTTTAACGAAATTGTTATATTTCCCGAAGATGTTGCTTTTTAATTTGCATCTGGGGGATGGTGTTCTTGGATCACGTTCATGTTAATAATGTTAGTAAATAGGGCGTAATAACGTGTTAATGTTAATCGAGCGTCTGGTATAAGCGAAGAAACAGAGAACGTTGTTGCAAGTTGGAATTGGTAATTCTGATCTAAGAATCTTATTAAAACTCGTTAAAAAAGGACCCAACCTGTTATTTTTCGATAATACCTTGACGTAGATAAAAATAAAAAATAATTAATCGACGAGATGGCAATTAAAATGTATAAATTTTTAGATAACTCTAAACTCTATTTCAAAAGAATAAGAGAAACGTAATATATAAAAATCCCAAGACAAAACTTAATTATATTATATAATTATTGATAATCCAAAAAACAAATATAAAAGTGAAACTTATTCCAAACTTATTCATTTCAAAAGAATATCATTAATTAATTTCGTTAGTTAACAAACCAACATTCAAAGTTTCCCCCAAAACTCGATAATACAATCGTTCCCAAAAATTAACAAATAAATTATCAACATCGATAAATTATAGGCGTATCCTATACACACATATATATACTTATTGCACCCATTTAATTGGAAACGTTGAATCAAACTATTTCCCTGTGAAATGACAAATGTGACCGTCTTCTATAACGATAGTGCACCGATGAACAGAACCGTGAACAATGAAATCGTTGCGGATACCTACACCCCCTTCGTTGAACAGTATCCGTGGCGTAAGTCAGGCAATATTTAGTGATAAAGCGGTGGAGATGAAATGGACTGAACTATCTAAGGTATTCTCACAATAGGATTAATACAGGTACATCAACATCGAATCGTGATTTTCCCCGTTTTGCTCGTTTTCCATTCAAAGAGCATCGTGTACTGCTCTTCTAATGCTCGTGCAATAACCATCTTTCTTTTTTTGAATAGAATCATTCCATCCATTATTTCGAATTCCTTCTAATTTAAATTAAATTAAGAGCATGATATCGATTAGAGTTTTATATCTTCTTCGTCTGGAAAATAACAAGATTGAAATAAAAATTATAGTTTGATATGATTTCAAGAAGAAATATCTGGAATTCAACGGAAGGAAAAAGGTTTCTCCAACTGCTTCAAGACGAAATATTCTTAAATATCCACGCTCCTCGACGTTCTTAATTTTATCCATTTCCTCCGGGACGACATATTTTGGCCCTCGAGATGCAACGCGAGACGCGAAGAACGGAATTTTTGCGGGAGAATGTTTCTGTTTTTCTGGACAGGGGGCAAAGAAGAAAGAAAAATGGAAAATTTCGACGGAGGAAATCCGAATGAACGGCGACCCCGGGGCGGAAAAGTTTGGCGGCGAAAACAAAATCTCGAATACGAAAGTCGAAAGGTAAACTTCTTCGGCGAGAACCGTTATGCCCGCTCTAAGAGACAAGTAAATTCAATTCGAAATCGGGACTCGAGGATCGTTGTCGGGGATTCGATTTCGAAAGAATCGCCTTTTGTACGAAGTTCGGCTCGAAAGTGTATAATACATCGCGAAATTTGAGAAAATCGAGGTAGAAATAAAAAAAGCAGTAACCTTATTTTCCATAAAAACTCTACAAGTCGTAGAATTAAGCGCGACGAGTGAATTAATTGTTTTAAAATTCCCTCCCTGAAAAAAGCTGGCGCACACTTGGCGAGAAGAAATTGATTTAATTCGCGGTTAAAGCCTAAAATATACTCGTTACTCCGTGTCCACCCTTCCTGTTGCAATTTGTTCAGGCTTAAGGGCCGGGTTAAAAAACATTCCGCCCAGGCGAGAGGCGATGGTTATCGCCTTATGAGTGATAGACCTTTCCGTTTAATGCAATGCAAATCTGGGTATTTCGCGGGGAAAAGTTTCGACGCGATACCGCCATAAATCAGTTGACTTGGGAGAGATTCAATTTACAGCGTCGGCGTAGCACGGTTTCTGCAGTTAATTAATCTTCATAATCCCTACGATCGGAGGGGCAACGTCTCAAGATACATTTCTTCCGCTATATTTTTCGATATACCGATACATCGCATTGATATTTCACGTTGGACGCGTTACTTCATCTCTCCTTTAATTTTATTACCTCAACTTTGCTCTACTTTGTGGATAAGAATATTTAGGATTGTTGGAGTAATTTTATGGATAATCTCAATTGCAGATGATGATTACGATGATAGGATTATATGTGAATTAAAATCTCGTGGGAATTAAATGGAAGGATTCTACTATTAAATTATCTTTAAATTTTCTTTCTTTTTTCAATAATCAAATGGAACATTCTTTGAATCTTGGGAAAGTTTAAAAATGGATTTGATTCGTGAAACTATTTATTATCATTTACTAGTATAATCTTAATCAATTGCTTTAAAAAGAAATATTTATTAAAAGTGAATATTACATCGAAGAACTGAAAAACATCAATTTTCAATAACACGAATTACAGAATAAATAATAACAAATAATTCGAAGTGGAATTTCTATCATCAAAGAGGATTAAATAGGGGAGGGTAAATCCTATTATAAAATTCTAATTCTGAAGGATAATATAATCCATTCGTAAAGGGAATAATTTCTCGAACATTTGAATATGAAAATTCACATGGTTCTTGATGAGAAAGAGCCTAATTTTCCAGAATATTCCAATAAAAAAAGTCACGAAACATCGATTGCCATCAGAGTTAAATCGTTTGAAATCGTAACGAGAATGTGATGGAAGAAAAAGGAATAGATATGGGAGCATAGATTTTTCCACCAAAAAATATATTATCCATAATATTAACTCCATAATTTTTTTTAATCAAAAATCCGTGCTGCACCGTATTCATCCCATTTACGAAAACGACTCGTAAAGAAATTAATGAGGAGAAACGAGAAATCCTTTGATTTCGCAGGAATCGTTTCGAATTGTTGTAACAATTTCACCGTTCTCTCTACGTTTAAAAACTGAAGGAAAAATGCTCGATTTAACGAGATACGGGCAAATTAATATCACAGCTCGCGTTTGAAATTGGCGTTGGATCATGAATCTCCTTTAATAATTCATGATATCTCGCAGGCGACAAAGAATGGACCGGGCTCTGTAAACATTTGTAAAATCGAAATATTGAGCAAACAATGGGCGCGCGTGCGAGATTGGGCATTAAATAAAATTGAAAATACGACAAGGACGAGTGAATTTATTACGGGAAAAACATTCGAATAAATTTCACGGAATATCATTTTTATTGGGAATATATTACACTTGGTGGAAGTTAATCTGGATGTACGTTTAATTAAATTTTTTGAAGAGAGAGAATAAAAAAAAAAAATCGAATCATTTGACAAAATTCGTCCTTCTTTTTCCCTTTTTTTTTTTTTTTTTTTTTTGCAGTTACAGGAATATTTATCGTATGAAAAAAATATATCGCGCGATATTTTTTATCTCCAATTATACAACGCACTTTTTATCCTCCGGTCGAAAAACTGTTGAACGAACGAAATAAATCTAATGCTTCGCCGCATTATTTGTCAAATCTTGTTTAAAATCTAATTTACAAATCTAAAATTCGTAAAGATACGATCAACCATTAAAACTATTTCCTCGACGCACGTAATTTCAAAAATAAAATTAATTACAAAAATTTTAACGATGCACTCGAATGCATTCCCAGATCGTTCTCTCGTAATCATTGACGTCGAAGAAAAAAAAAAAAAAAAAAAAAAAATATTGGAGATAATTTTCTACAAATATAATATCATCGTTGTTCGCTCCCTTCTCTTATTTGTTTATTCGTTTATCGTTTGTCTGGAAAACGAGAAGGGAATAGCCGTCGTCCGTAAAAAGGGGGCGCATCGTCGCGTTTCACTACGATGAACTGACAGTTCTATCGGTTATCCAAACCAGCAACGTTATCCTTTTTCCAGCTGGTTCCCCTTCTGCGCCTCATTTGCATACGGAAGGATCGCATTGAATAAGAAACAGATCTTTCAGAAATTACAGTATCGATTCGCTCCCGAGTAACCCTTTGGTCAGACGTCTCAAGAGACCGTTCAACCTTTTGGTTATATTTTCATCGTCGGGGATGCAAGTAGGTACGTGATCGTTTAAATAAAAGAATTCACGCGAATGGGATACGCTCCTTCCATAACTATTCGAATGCTACAATTTGAAAGAAATTTAAAAATCGGATCGAGCTATAATCGTCCCCTTCGTTTATTATTTGAGTAAATTTTTTTCTTCCTCTTCCTTTCAAATTAATCGTGAAATTTCGCTCCTTAAGATTCCTTCTTTAAGAATAAAATGATAATGGGTTTCTTTTATCGACAGTTTTTTTCATAATCAAATATAGATAGTCAGGTAAAAATCGTGTCTCTAAAAATAAATATGATTGTGAAAAACGCATCGTTAGAAATGATGACGTAATATTTAATGATTAATCTTAAGGGCAGGGACTGTTATATAAATAACACAGAAAGGAAACGGTGCATATGTATGATCCACCACGTTCTGCACGCATCTGCGTGTATTTACAGCCTATTAGGCGTAATGGCAGGCTTTGTGGGAATTTACTCCCTGGAATTAATCAATGCGAAATCTGATATTGCCCCTTGAATTACAAACAGGATGCCACTATTCGAACTCCAGATCCTAAGTTTTGCGATGATGCTAAATTTCGTTAATACCTGCACGTCTCCTGGGGAGAGTTCGATAGGGATAATGGTTTTATGATATGCCGCATTTGATGAACTACTTACTTGTTTCCAAAGTTGGTCGAAATCCATTTCTAAATTATTTGACAACTTTTTTCGATATTGAATTTTTATTGAACACGAGGAAAGAAATAATTATAAAAACACATATATACAAGAATGCAAATACTACAACCAGAATACTATTAAATTAAAAATAATTAAATATCACAAAATTTCAAAATCTCTTCAATTTAACATCGTTTACGCATTGATTAATTAAATTAAGTAGACCAAAAATATCCAAACTCCTAATCCTCCACCTTTACTCCCACCCTTTCGACCAACACAAACAAACAAACCAACACCCTTTGCCAACCAATTGCAAAAACAAATTCCCGATATATCGAGGCGAATCGAATCGAGGGGGGGCGTTAATCGATATTCGAGGGAGCGAATTTCGCAGAAAGCCGGCCATTACGGAATGGGGGGTGTAAGTAAACGCGTAGGGGAGGGGGAGCAGCACGGTGGATCATACATATGCACCGGCTCCCTGTGTATCCTTCTCTTCGATTCCAGTTAACTTGGATCACGAGCACGGCATCCCGATGCTACCGGTCACCGTTCCCGAGGGCTCGTCCTGCAATTTAAATGACTGCGACACGCAGCAAATGTCTCTCGGGCTCGGCCAACAACACAGGCTTACCCGCAGCCTGGTCTCGGTTGGCTCCATCGTATGCCGAATATGTCACACAAACACGTCCAAGGAGCCGCTCATTTCGCCTTGTAGGTAAATGTATCATCGACCAATTGAATCGGCCGACCAACCAACAGCTTTTTACATGGACGCGGATCAGCTTGCCGTGATCTCTCTCTCGCGCGAGGATTCTGTTAGAGTTTTTGGTGGAATTCGAATGAAAGAGGTGGATTTGAAGCATCGTCTATTATGATTTTGAAATGATTTTCACGCGAAGATTAAAATTGTTTTTAATCCACACTGCGGTGCAGGAACTTTGGAACAATTTCAAAAGTTGGGAGGATATTTTGGGAATTTGTAGTATTATTTGAAACGAGAGAAAAGGAGGAAATTTTTGATATTTTTAAGTTTTTAAGTTAAAAGGAAAAAAGAATGAAGATCACGGCAAGCAATTGTAAAAATTTCTGTCCAATTTATATTGAAATCTTTCTAAACTTTCTTAAGTTAAATATTCGTAACTTTTCTATTTTCGAATAAAAATTTTTGTTTGTTAAAATTTATCCTTAAACTTTTGACGAGCTAATTTCACAAATTCTGTTAACTTTTAGAGCATCATTAATATGTTTTTTTTTTTGAGAATAAAATCGATAAAAAATTAACTTGATCCTAACTTGATTGTTCATTTAAAATTGAAATATTTAGAGGCGATCTATCGATTCAAATTCGAATTAAAATTGGAACAAGCCACGTTTTGCTCGTCAAATTTCTAACTTTTTTGTCCTTTAGAATTCGTTTCGAATAATATTCCAATTTATAGCGATTCAACCTGTTATACAATCTCTCTTTTTTTCTTTTTCATATGTTTTTTCACGTATTATAAATCAAACGAGAAATATATAAAAAAAAAAAATAACCGAAAAAGATATTGAAGAAACGTATAAAATACTTCATATCAACGAGCGATATAAAGCGCGGCACATTCGATATACCATCGTGCAAACATGGATTTCTATTTCAAGGAAACTACATTTGAATTCAAATTCAGGAACTAGTATGATGCAGGATCAACTGTCACTGCTATCGCCACGAAAAATCTGTCAGTTAGCATTTACAATTTAAAAAAAAAAAAGAAAAAAAAAAGGAAAAAAGAAAAGACAAATATATCAAAGGAAAAGTTTAAAAATTTTCGAATAGGAATTTGAAAGGGAATTTGAGATAAATTCAACGGATAGAGAGACACTGATATTTTCGATATTTTAAACTATTGATATCTTTTGACGAATAGTTTTAAAAATTTAGATATATTCATTCCTCTTTATAAAGAATTTTTTCAAATTGTTTAAAATATTTATTCATTCGTTAAATTTAAAAATATATTAAATATATTAAATTGTTGAGATTTACAATTCTATTTGACAATACGAGTATGATATTTATCAATTAATGAACGCCTCTTCTTTCCATAAATACATTTTTAAATTTCTTTCGATGTCAGAGTATATATTTGTATAAAAAATCATGCCATCCAGGATATTTTTACGAGCAAATAAAATTTCATTTAAATCTGATTCTCGTAAACTTATCAAGGTCTTAAAACAAGAGAATCCATTTGCCACTCACGTGCGTTAACAACGCATGGCTCGAAGGGCGGCCAATTTTGCAAGTAAAATTTCAGGGCGAGGAGAATGCTAATTAATTCTCACGTTAGTCGATTGAGTAATGGTTATCCTGTGTCGACTAATTACCGTGAAATCCCGTCAACGTTAACCAGACAATGCTGTTTAAAATTCAAAGAATTTATTTTTAATTCGCTTCAGGAAATGAATATTGATGGAAATAACGTTAAATTATTTTCCTTTTCATTTCAAATTTATAATCTAATTTGTAGAAATGACTTTTAATAATTGTTTTTAATATTCATAAATGAACACAATTTATTTTGGCCTATCGAAAAATATTATATGTTTTTATAAACAAACTTGAAATTTATTCTAAATTACACTTTTACTTTTAAAATGACCATATTTTCCATAATTTATCCATTTAATAAAATTCAATTTTCAATTGTTTCTTCTAAAAAGCCTATCACATGTATCACAGATGTTGAGACTCACAAATAGAAACTGCCATTCCCCTTTGAGCGTAAATTTTAAAATTTATTTACAATTGCGCTAACTTCAAAAGATAAAAAAAAAAAAGAAATAAATCTAACATGGGATGCATTTAACAAATTTCCAATCGATTTTCATTTCTAAACGGTTCACCGATACCGAGTCAATATTACCATATCACCATTTGTTTAGACGAAAGGCGAGACAGGTGACAAACACTTGGTTGTCGGGAACAATCGGTATCGGCAGGAATAAATCCTTTCAGAATTATACTCACAAATTTATCGAATGCAATGACGTGCAGGTTTGCCGATAAATGTGTACACTCGCCGGCCCTGTATTTTCACAATACTAAAATAATCACGCGAAACACGGCTCGTCGAAACACGTTAATCGCGTATCTTGGACACCACAGTATTACGCCCCCTCGTGCGAAACAATGCGAAAATTAGATTTCAAGTAATCAATTGCTCGTGTATATACATAAACAAGAATATAAAATATTTTGATTCCAATACTCTATATTTAAAAAAAGATGAAAATTGAAGAGAAGAAAATAATATATATTATAACTTTCAAGTCTATCTTCTTTAGATCGATAAGGAAAAGGATATATATCGTTTACGATGAATCTAAATATTTCTGAAGCATTTTTAATCCATTTTAAGACAATTTTCTTCAACAAACAATCTCAATCGAATCTCATCGTGTAAATTTTTTTTTCTTAAATTTCTCGCAGGATATTAATATTCTTCTAAAGAAACTCCATTAACCCAAAGAAATACCAGTTTTACCAACTGTTTTGTAGCGTTCAAGTGTCCCCGTGGCTCCCATTTAACCGTCTCGTTCCCTCGAAATTAGATTTTTCGTGGAGAGGGAAAACGCGATTGCGATTTCAAAATTGGAATTATCCCTCTGTCTAACATCCTCGCCCTTGCCAACCAAATCTGTTAGAATTATTCCAACGTAAATAAATCGTTTCAATGAAACAGTGGCGCGGACGGCAAACTTCTTTCGCAGTTGTTATCTCGGTTTCACGAAACGTTTGCTCCCAACTTTACGACCCCCTCCCCCCACGAGACACTTTCTAACCCTTCTTAATCGAATTCGAGGACTCGTGTTGGCTCTACAATTTTAATCTCGTCTCGAGAGTCGAGTGAAACTGAAAACCATTAATGTTTTCGATACGCGAATAAAAATCTCATCATATTACATCCCCTTTTAATCGTATTTTTCATTCGTCCATTTTATCTATTTAATCCTTAAACCAATCGAAATCAATGAAAATTTCAATTGTGTATAAATTTTCTTCTTCTTTAATATTTTTGTTGTAATTTTATTGTCGATTTAACAGGGATTGGAAGAAATTTTTAAGAATTTAATAATAAACGTTAAAGTTTCGAATTCATTTCAAGATTTTAGAAAGATTGAAAGGACAAAGATGATCGATTGTTATGAATATTTTTCTGAAAAGAAGAAAAAGACAATAATAAATTCTTATAACATAATTTTTCCTTTGATCACACTACTTTTCACTCGTTCGCCTTTTCCACCTATTCATTCACCTTTTCCCCCCTCTCTCTCTCTCTCTCTTCATCTTTATTTCCCCGGGCAACTTGTTCCTTTTTGCACAGCCATCCACAAGGAACTTAATTCACCTCGCGGCCCTCGTGAGAATTCTCGTGGAACGACACGCGTATCACGCGACCTATTTCTTTTCACCCGTTCGCTTCGACTTTCGCCCCTTGCCCCCCTCGACTCGACTCGACTCGACATTTTCAAAAGTCTGGTAAATATCGTGTCCAACAGCGTGTCAAAAGATCGTTGCCCGTTTTTTTTTTTTTTTCATCCCCCCCCTCCGTTTA
>NW_006263373.1:233097-238167 GCF_000469605.1 Apis dorsata
ATTTAATCTCGCGCCGTCCAACGTTGCGTAACAGGGGGTGACAGGGAACAAAAGTGACAGCCCGTGTTACGACGGATACGTATTCACGGGGATTAACAGAGA
This sequence comes from Apis dorsata, assembly GCF_000469605.1. NCBI lineage: Eukaryota > Metazoa > Arthropoda > Insecta > Hymenoptera > Apidae > Apis > Apis dorsata. Next base: position 233,200 of record NW_006263373.1, read on the forward strand.
CATTGGCGCGAGCATTGATCTGCTTACGCAATCCGTCATTGAGATTAGCCAGATCGCGATGGCGATCCCCTCCCTTCCTATAGAAACTGCCTTTGATCCCTCTAACTACGCCTATGGATTAGAATTGGATCGAGCCTTGATCGGGACGAGAGATTGATTTTTGCAACTTGTTTGAGGATAAATATTGCTTTTAGAAGAAGACTGAGATCGTCTTATAATTATTTATTATTAGCGAGGGTTAAAGAAAAATTGTTTGTATAAATTATTTTGTAACAAATAATTCATTTTATAATTATTTCATCTCGCGAGTTGATCTAGATCGATGATCCAAATGACGAGGACAGGCAGATAACTTATTTATAAGGAACGAATTATATTTCATTTGTAACGATTTTAATTTTCGTGCAAGATAATTATGTGTATTTATATATTTTTATTCTAACAAATATCTAATAAATAATAACCTCTTACAGTTCCCAGTTTCATTGATCTTCCGATATATCCGCGAAAATGAAATATCCAAGCACAGATTGTGAATGAAGAGGCAAGTGTGAATGAAAAACGTGAATATCGTTACTTTTTTTCGAATACGTCGATCAATCGATGATCCACGGAGGAAAAAAGTATTTTCGATATTGACGAGGGACAGAAGCGGAAGTGTTCGTAATATTGGTTGGCGAAAAGATCGGTTGGACAAATTATGAAACGAAAAAAAAGGAAAAAAGAGGGGAAAAAAAAGAGTAAATGTCCGATCCATTGTTCGTGAACGGCGGCGGTGAACCGCCTCGTTTTTCGCGCGGAATTTTTCTATTATTTTCGTACGAGACTCGAGTGGGGGAGGGGACATGCAAATAAATGGCGAGGAACGAACAGTTTGATGAAATGGCGGTCGGGATGGAAATTTAGAAAGTAGACTGTGCAATTTAGTTTAACGGGAATAATTGAAGGGGGATGAACTTTTGCTTTCGTATTGAAACGAGTGGTTCGAAATGGGAATCGGATAAAAAAAAAAAAAGGAAAAAGAAAAGAAAAAAAGATCAGCGATGTTTCTTTGGAATAAACGAGGGAACGAGTTTATCTTTTCTTCTTCGATTAAAATTTAATTTTGGCCAGGTAGGAGAAAATTAAAAAGTTGTTGTAGAGAGAGGAATTGAAAATGATTCTTGAATTGGAAGCGAATAATTTTCAATGAGATAAGAAATCGAATTAAAATATGTCTCTTGTTGGAAATATTCAAGGAGATTCAAAAGCTCTATTTATAAAAACTTATTAACTAATAATAAGAACAAAGATTGTTTGAACTTTGTGAAACACATTAATACACATATTTTCTCGAGTTTGCTCGAAGTTAGACCAAAACTGCAAAAGTAGCTCGTGGTTCACGTTACAAATGTATCGTGTCGAGTCAATTAGTCTTTAAACTTTGTTACACTTGTTCCGCTGTAACGAGAAATTGTTGTGGAAGTGCTGTTATAGGAACCTCCCCTTTGAAAGTTTTTAAAACTTTTTTTCCGTTTCGTTATACGTCAGATTCTTCATCCCAACTAACAGTCATCGAAGACTGATTTTCCTTTTCTTTTTCAATTCTCATTTCACAATAGCTAATTATAAAATATTATTTATCCAAGATTAATTTGATATTGTTGAAATTACGAACAGTGCAAAAAATTATATTGAATCATCTTTACGAAAGAGAATGATCAAGAATTGTGAGCAAGGAAAGAAAGGAAAAATAGAAAATTACGAAGAAGATATAAAGGGTGTAATGGAAACGCTATCTTCGTGCATCACTTTGTGGAAAATAGAGAAATCACTGCCGGTACACGCGAGTCACTCTCTTCCCTTTCCAACTATTCCTTCAACATCTTTCTCGCGTCTCCCTTACACGAAAGAGGAAAGGATTTGAATAATAGGGTGAACGATGAATTCTTTACACGCGCCTCGTTCTCTCGCGAAAATTCGTCGTAGTTAAATAAAATAAAAAGAAGTAAAATTCTGATGCATATAAGTCGAGAACGATCCGCAATGTTTGTCAGAACAAACATCGTCCTCCGGATGGATTAATTAATTAATCGAAACGTGGAGGAGGATCGTCGTGTTGTGACGTAAACAAAGGACAATTCATATTTTCACGATTTTTCACTCGAAATGCCTCGAACGAAGACAGATCTTTTTCTCATTCGTTTGATGTTTATTGCATTTTTCTTTTTGAAAATAAAAACGAACCGTGTAGGATTCTTTTTTATTGAAATGGAATTGTGCAATCAGAGATAATAAAGTAAGAACGTGGAATGTGTACTTTACCCATTATCTCCTCCATGCTGATCACTATAGTGCTCCTTACCTGCAACACAAAACGTGAATATATTTAAAAGTTAACAAACCACATCCTATAAAATTCTTCATTATTCAATCCAAAAAAAAAAAAAAAAAAATTCCAAACCTCATCATTGATCTATTAACTTGTTTCAATTTGAACGTGTCATTCACTTCTTCAATGGATAAAATAACTATAAATTCTTCCCCTTCCCCTTTTTTATATTTACAAAGGAAAATACAAATTTTTCCAAGAATCATCGACTCGCGATATCAAGATAACCGGCGTTCGAATGATTAAAGATATTCTGCTTCAATCCAAAAAAAGAAAAAAATTCCAAACTTCATCATTGATCTATTAACTTGTTTCAATTTGAACGTGTCATTCACTTCTTCAATGGATAAAATAACCATAAATTCTTCCCCTTCCCCTTTTTTATATTTACAAAGGAAAATACAAATTTTTCCAAGAATCATCGACTCGCGATATCAAGATAACCGGCGTTCAAATGATTAAAGATATTCTGCTTCAATCAAAAAAAAGAAAAAAAATTCCAAACCTCATCACTGATTTATTAACTTGTTTCAATTTGAACGTGTCATTCACTCGATCTTTCAATGGATAAAATAACCATAAATTCTTCCCCTTCCCCTTTTTTATATTTACAAAGGAAAATACAAATTTTTCCAAGAATCATCGACTCGCGATATCAAGATAACCGGTGTTCGAATGATTAAAGATACTCGATATGATAGGAAAGTTGGAAAAGGGAAAGAGAGAGAGAGAGAGAGGAAGAGAGAGAGGAAGAAAGGCGAGAAGAGAAGATGGTCGGATGCAAATCACTTCGGTGAACGGTCGACATCGTAATTTTCAAACTTACTCAACTTCTATTCTTATTCGAATGTTACCGTGAAATATAAGGAGCCTGAACACCCTGAAGGAAATAAGATCGAGCTAGCTTGATTCCGCTTTGTGATGTATGCGCGACCAGTTTTATAATGCGAATTTCGACGCGTTCGCCGAGTTGCAAGATTGAATCGATCCCTGCTCGAGGAGAAGAAATTCGGCTTACTTTTCGCGTTAATTTCCTTTCGATGCAAATAATATTCAGACGATAAATTGACATTTCTTTCTACGTCGTATCAATCAAATAATGATTTGTGCAGACGAGTTTGAAATCAATAAGAAATCAACATGATGAAAAAAAAAAAGGGAAAAATTTATTCAAATAAGTAAATTTCCAATTCTTTATTTTTCGATCATCAAGGTTCAATTGTGTATATAAAAGAAAAACGTAGAGTTCTTCTCTGAAGTAAAATATCAAATTTTTTCGGATTCTAATTAATTCAGAATCTCCAAAGTTGTGGACCACCTGCATTAAATGGTCTCCATTGGTCTCCATTTTCTACGAAATCATCCCTAATATTCGATCTCTGCGACATTTCTGACGGTTCTTCTTTCGATTTAAACTATTTCCATAGACGATGTCCATGGAAATGCGGATCAATGGTACGAAGTAATCTATTAGTCCACCAGTGCGTTTCTTCAAAGGCAAGTATCTTTCTCGAATATCTCGCTCGATGAAAATTCAGAGAAATTTCCATATTCGAAGAAATGGCTCGCTATTGGCGATTCTAGGATGAATTCTGCCGACGAAGGAACATTTTTCCATGGGAGAAGGAATTTCAGGGATAAAGAGCAAGAAAAAAGCGTCGGGAAAGGAATTACAACGATATGGAAGGAATAACAGAAAGAAAGAAAATTGAAACAATAGAGAGTAAGAACAGTAAGGATAAGAGAAAATTCCAAGGAGGATACAGTTACTAAAGATTTGAGAATGACGTTATAAAAATTTCGATATAAAAGAAGATTGTACACGATGTTATACAAATACTTTAGACTTCCTTTCTATTTTTTTTTCTTCTCTGTCATTCTTATCCTCTCTTCGTTATAAACAATATTCTATTTATTATTATATATAATAAATAGAAATTCAAAATTTAAAAGAATTTATTAAAAGAGAAAAAGAGAAATTGTGAAATTAGTAAATAATTTATATATTTCTTTAATGATACATTGAACTTGATTGTAAAATAAAATATTAACGAGTAGTGTAAATCAGCTATGACGAGGCAGAAGACAAGTAGAATAGAATAGCAATGGCCAGCCAAGAAAATAGACTTAAAATAGAATATAATTGTTTAAATTTTGAATCGATTTCATAGAACGAAACAATTTGTTCAGGTGTAAGGGATCCTTAGCTTATGTGCACTTGGCCTGCCTGGAAAGATGGTTGAATCAATCGTGTCGCTCTTATTGCGAGTTATGTCGCTATCACTTCAACGTTATCGAAACACCACGCTATCGATGGTAAGTACTAGATTTGTATAATTATTCCACAAATTAAATTATTCCATTTATTAGAAAATTAAATTCGTTAATTATTCTCTTCGACTTGTTAACGAAAAATAACAATTGTGATAACACGTGTAAAATCATTTGAAACGAAAATAGGGATTAATTATTCTCAATAGAATGATCGTTCGATAAATTTTACAATATTCAAATTTTATTCTAATTGTTCATGAATATTTGATCGAAGTAACTCGATTTTACGTCGAAAATAACACATGAAATTCAACTTGTTTTCG
>NW_006263373.1:238424-245966 GCF_000469605.1 Apis dorsata
ATCCCAGGAATCGTAGAAACATACAGTCAGATTTGCTTATCTTCACATTACTTTCTGTCGTTACGGTCGGTTTGGTTACTGTTTGTCTTTTAGGTGAGTCTAGATGTAATAAATAGCGAAATAAAATTGCGAATAAAATTTTCCTACGTCTTTCTTTTTTATTACTTTTTGTCCGAGATGAAGTTACCAGAAATTATATTAAAAATATATATATATTATTGTTTAATTGTTAAATTGATGTTATTTATGTTGTAACATACAGGTATGCAATATTTCGTTATCGAAGGGAAAAAAATTGGAATTTCAAAGCTCTGGACAAGAGGAGCTATTTGGTTTTTCCTTACTATCGTGGTGCTGGGTTACATCACAACAGTCTATTTACTTGGAAAAGTAATTATTAACCTTTCATTCAAAGCACCAACAAATTACAATTAAGTTTGAAATCCGTGTTACAATCGAGCAATAACCAAAATTCGCGTAAAATTAAACTTTCGACTATATTTCTTAAATTCTAAAATTTATCATTTCACCAACGAATTATTTAAATAATCTGTGCTTGGTTGTAACATGGAAAAATATACAAAATATTCGAATCCATATTTAAACACACGTTTATATTAATCACACGATTTCCAAACCGAATCATCTTTATACACAATCATCTTTAATCAACAAAACGAAGAAAATTATGAATAATTTTTACAAGCATATTTCTTTCAGATATAAACATATCCTTATACATTTACACAATATACAACAGACTCCTCTTAACCAGTTTCCTTTCAAAATCCATCGATCAAAATCCATCCTCAATCTATCAATCTCCACCCTCTTGTTTACCACGCGAATCGATTGTAATCTCCATCATCGATTTCCCAGTATAATCCACTCCTCGACAAACCCAATTATCCCACGAGGAATTTTTCCTTTTTCCCCGAAATGCAACGTCGTTTCCCTTCCAATTTTTCACCCTTCGCGTCGCGTGTGTATCGAGTTACGCGCGCGTTTCTTCGAGGACGGATGCGGCGCATTTGGCTGGTGGCTGCTCGAAAAGGCAGGTCTAGGTCGACGTCCTCTCTTTGCGGCGCGACGAGGGGTCGTCGACTGTCTTTCGCGGTTTGTGTTTACGCGACACGATTCCGCCGACCCAGATAACAAGCTGCCTCGAAGCGGATGCATTAAGCCGGGGCGCAAAGGTGAAACAGGTGAGGCGACGGTGCGCCGCGTTGAATGGGAAAGCGTCAATGTGGTGAACCGGAACAAACGTGGCGCGACACGCTCTTTCCGGTTAAGGAAACATAAGAGGGGAGGGAGGAATACGCGGGGAGTTTTATAAACGAGGTGACGGTTTGATAATACGATTCTCGTCTTTTTCTTTCTTTTTTAAATTATCGAAGGCTCTTCGTTATTAAGATTTGAATATTTATCTTGAAAAAGTTGAAAGTTTGATTAGTTTGTTTCTTTGTTTGTTTTTTTTCCTTGGGAAAATAAATATATATTTATAAGTAACTTTTTATAATTTTCAAAAATTATTTAATTCGAATTTATCATAAAATTTTTCTATAATATTCGTGAAACAATTTGTCATAAAGTAGGATGAAGTTTAGTTATTAAAAATTAACAATTCGTTTAGATAAAGAAAAAAAATTATATATTCTTTAAAATCATTTCATCGAAACTATTAACCTCATCATCCCTGGAATTAAACTCCAGTGAAGCCTTTCAATACGTTAATAAAACTCGTTGCTTCAAATCTATCTCAAATAAGATAAATCTCGAAGAATTTTTATGAAAAAAGCTCTCTTCTCTCGAGTCGAAAGAGAAACCACTTTAATTGATGCATTCTCCGCAATAATAAATAGAAAAGAAAGCTTTTATCGGTTTTCTGGATAAAAGAAAATCATTATCTTCGAGAAATCGATTGATACGCGATTTCGCTTTTCAAAGAATAATAAATTTGAAGGAATATCGATGCGCAAAATGTTGAAGGATGTTTAAAGAAGTTGTGATGAGTTGTCAAACGTTTTATAAAATTTGAATTTCCATCCTCGAAATTCCTCTTTTAAAGATATAAGAAAATAGAAAGAACGAGAAACATCGATGAAAATTTCTAACGAACAATCGAGGTGACGTATAAAGGGGACAATCGCTTTGAGGCAGAAAATTACACGTCACGTTTCTCACTATATTTCTTCCTCTCTCTCTCGTACAAATTTTCGAGGTTACGAAGAAAAAGCAGTTGTAAAATTGCCTCGATTAGACACGGTCGTAAAGTAACGAACAACGTGGAGAGACAAAAAATGGCGAGTTGAATTCCAAAACGAGCAACGAGATAATGAAAAAGCGAAGAGCTGGCTAAACCAAGAATCGCCAGCAGTTCCTTTCATCCTTTGGAACTTGGTTGATAGAAGCTACGAAAATACAATGAGACAGAATTTCTGCCTTTTGGATCAATGTCTTTTTGATGTCGGGGGATGATTTTTAATATACTCAAAGATTTTATAACAAATTTCAATTTGCACAACTTAGAATTCTTCTTATCAAACAATCTTCGAGTTTTAATTTTAATATTGAAAAATACTTTTAACAAAATTATTCAATATTGAGGATTAGTACTTGAAATACTAAAATTTAAAAAAACTCTTTTCATAAACTCAACTATACAAATATTAACACGCACAGTCGAGATATAAAATAAAAATTTCGCAAAAAGGAACGAAAATGATACCCTTCCTCAAAGAATGATTCCGTTTTTGAAACGAATTAGAAGAAAACCACGATGGAATAGCAATCCTCGAGGAGGGTAAATCACGCGTTGGAATATCTCTACGCGGATGGGGCAAGAATTTCAAGCAAAATCTTGTTCGCGGTTGCATAAATTGAATTGGCCGTCGAATAGTCGGAATCGAAATCCAGCCATTTAATTAAGAATTATCGCTGATACGTGACAGCACAGGGATCAGTTTCGGCCAGGCGTTTCGATTAGGCCAGCTCGAAACCTGCCCACTTCGAAACCACTCCGCTCTAATTTATCGAACCCGAGTGTCTTTTGCCAGTGACAACCGAAACTATCCGGATAATTTAATCCGGTTTCGAAAAGAAGTACGCTTGTACAGATCCCCCTCCCTTCGCCCCACTTCGGTCAACTCATTTTTCTTTTCGTCAGGACCAGGTGTCGCCCTGGTATAGGTGGTGGAAGAGCACTGTCAACGTGAGGCTCATCATGGATCCTCAACTGTTCAGGAGGCCGTCCAACGAGACGTTTCAACCGCACGAGAATCAAACGTCTGGTAACTCGATTATACAGAATCCTAGGTTCGTAATTGCAAAGATAATTCAGACAAAATTTTTACTATAAATTATTGATTTCTTTTTTCAAAATTTTTGTTTGTTTTTTTTTAAGTAAACGATTTTCATGTTTATTTATCCTTCGATTTTATTTTATTTCTCGTGTATGTACAAAGTATTTGCACGTCAATTTATAATCATACGTTTAATATATTTTACGTATGATTAAAGTGTGGAATGCGGTTGTTATAGAAAATAAGAGTAAATGTGGAAATATATTTTTTTTTTCATTTTATTAATTCTTAGCATTTTCATCTTTGTATCTATGTTTCATCAGATGTATCAACAACAGCCCTCAGCACCAGTAATGAAGAAGGGAATTACTTATTATCTCGTATTATTACCTGTAAGGAGGTGCAGGTATGATAATTGGATCGTGTGAGAGAAGTATTTAATTTTTTATTATTTTTTTTTCTAATAAGTTTACGTAACAAAAATTTCGTGTGTTAAATCCTTAATTTCATTCAATATTCTAATATTCTTTATCATTATATTGTATTGAGTCGAACATTTTTGTAATTTTATCGTATTAAATATCACTAAAAAAACAATCCTTACAATTTCCCTCTATCCTCTTCCATTACTATATAAATCAAATATATAATAAATAAATAAGATTTTTCTTTCTAAATTTCAAAATTCTTCCTCAAATCTCTTAACTCATTTTCAATTTCGTTTCCAAAATAGTATTCACGCGATAAAAAGAAAGTGATCCATATAAAAAAAAATTACTCTAACTATCCTCTTATAATCTTATCAAATTCCCGCGATCCCGAGTATCGTTAAAATTAAAATTTACGATCCCCCGTTAAAATAACCTTCTCCTATAATTTAATTCCTCCCTCCGATTCCTCTGAATTACACGGATAACCGGTGACTATTTGTGCCTACCGCTCTCTCCTCCCCTCCCCTCGGTACGAAACGTATGATAATAGGGGCGATATAAATAGTTGGCATTGGTCCAGGTTCACTTAATTGCCAGATCAGCGGCAGTTTCGTTTTCTCCGCGATGGAGAACGGCTAATTTTTTTCTTGGCAAAAAGGTGTGCTTAAGCTCTATGCGGGATATTCTCTCTCTCTCTCTGCGGCCCGCCTCGAGCCACGTATTCGAATCTCATTTGAGAGATTAAATCTTTCGTACGACGCGCGAAATTATTGTACCCGTTTTTATGACGAAAGAACGAGTGGCAAAAATACCCATAATTCCTCTGACAATTGGAGAGACAAAAATCTTCAATACTTCTACACACACGTAATTTCCTTTCGAAGCAAGGCCAACTTGCTTGAACAAGTTACTTTTCTCGAGACGAAAATTAATCAGACAACCTTCTTAATCAGAAAACACTTTCTCCTTTCACGAGAAAACTTCATCTTAATTCTTCAACAGCAAAGTTTAAGCTTCGCGTCTTTAAAAAGATTACGATTTAATTAATCGCGGAAATAATGGAAGAAAGTTAGCTGTTAATAATTTTCCTCGTTACGAGGAGAGACGTAGAAAAGGATCTCAACTTGGGGAGAGATCGAGGAGAAGGGAGCACTCTTCAAAATCGAAAAATAGAAAAATAGAAAAGAGAGAGGAGGGAGGGGGAAAAAGTAAAAGAATCGCAGGTGCGTGCTCGCCAGATTTTCTTATCGCGGAAATAAATCGGGGAAACTAAAGCCGGGCAATTAGCAGTAAATATTGTTCACCTCGTTCTGGATAATCCGTGCTTAAACGGCGGCCGGTTCGTTCGACTTTATCCGGTAGTTAGTTAAGCTCCAACAAACCAATTACAGCGTCCCGCGTCGTACGAAGGAGCACTGACTATCGTTGGATCAAGGGGCGAAGTGAACTGAGCGCGGTTAGCTTGACATTAAGTGCGGAACAGCTGATCCTTAATGACCAATTCGCGGAATTAGCCGGTGTAATTAATGGCCACGGCCGACGTGTCCGGTTATACGACGCGATCCGGAATCTACCCAAGCTTTGACACACGCCATCACTATTCGTTCAACGAATCCCAATAATCGGGGGAGGAGAAGGGTTGAGCTTCTGTTGAAGGAAAGTGGACGATCTTAACGTGATGTAAAGGAGTTTGATAGAAATTTGGAGAAAATAGAATGTTTCGAGATGTGTAATTGAAAAGAATCGTTGAAATTTTCAATTTCACTTTTTAATGGAGTGAGGAGAGTGTGATAGGCTGAGAATGGATGTGTTTGCGAATAATAAAAGTTTCTAGATTTTGTACCAAGCTTTGACACACGCCATCACTATTTATTGAATGAATCCCAATAATTGGGGAAGGAGAAGGAGTTGAGCTTCTGTCGAAGAAAAGTGGACGATCTTAACGTGATGTAAAGGAGTTTGATAGAAATTTGGAGAAAATAGAATGTTTCGAGATGTGTAATTGAAAAGGATCGTTGAAATTTTCAATTTCACTTTTTAATGGAGGGAGGAGAGTGTGATAGGCTGAGAATGGATGTGTTTGCGAATAATAAAAGGTTCTAGATTTTGTGCCAAGCTTTGACACACGCCATCACTATTTATTGAACGAATGCCAATAATTGGGGAAGGAGAAGGAGTTGAGCTTCTGTCGAAGAAAAGCGGACGATCTTAACGTGATGTAAAGGAGTTTGATAGAAATTTGGAGAAAATAGAATGTTTCGAGATGTGTAATTGAAAAGAATCGTTGAAATTTCATTTTCACTTTTTAATGGAGAGGAGAGTGTGATAGGCTAAGAATGGATGTGTTTGCGAATGATAAATAAAAGTTGCAATCTAGATTTTGTACGAAGGAAAAGGAGGGAGTAAATTGTGAGTAGAATAGGATAGTTAAGAGCAGACGAATTCGAGTGATGGTTGGAAGCAAGAGGAGTAGGTCAGTCTTGATTAGACAAATGAATTAAGGCAAGTCGTGATCAGGCAAGCAGAAGAAGCGTGGTTAAACGAAGAGAATGCAAGAGAATCTTGGTTAAAAATAGGTAGATCGAGACAATCGTGATTAGATAAGGAAAATAGAACGGGCAGAATTCTACGGATTCAATTGCGTTTTGGATAAATTGGTTTTGAGTGAAATAAGACAATAGTGGTAAACGTGTTATAATTTGAAAGAAGAACGATCGGATGCAAATTCTATTAAAATTATGTTCTAATCAATGTCTCGGGTCGAATATATAATAAGAATTTAATTTTCTGTAAACGATAAATGGAAATATTTTTTTCTTTTTTTTACACTTTAAATAATTATATTTAAGAAATAATGTTAAATCGATATTCACTGTATTATATAATTAACGAAAAGATAATTATTGAAGTTTATAATATGAACGATATAAGTTTCATCGCGATAATTTTTAGCGAAATCCAACATTGGAACGCGTATGCAAATCGCCTTATAATTAAATGCAGCTCAGATATCGAGAAATATTAATTAACTCTGATCAAACATATCTTTGAAATATTACGTTTCACGTTTCAACAAATAGCGTGTATTATCATTCGATAAATGTAATAATATTTAGAAGTAGAAGAAAATTCAAATGATTTTATCAAGAAACGATATACGCGGAGATGATCTCATCAAAATAATTTCAGGGATAATTCAGTTTCCAACATCAAAATCACGAAGCGAGAATATATTGCTGACGAATCAGACTTGGAAATTAGAAATATTTCACCATGAAATTGCGTATGTCGTTGCATTTATGATTGAATCTATTATATTTTCAAAAAAATGTAACTAATCTTTCATGATATATATAGGAATTAAAAAAAAAAAAATTCTTTATTCACCAAAATTTCATTGCTACTTTAATTAATGTAAGGAAAGATTGTATATAAAAAAATATTACTCACACTTCAATCCAAATTTCAATTCTTTTTGAACAATAATTAAACAAATCTGTAACGAAAATAAATAAAATAAATAAAAGCAAATTTAACCACTCCTCGCCTTCCCACCATATCGTCAAATATTTCAACGACGAAACCCTTATAATTAAAAATTACATCATTTTATATTCCCCTCCCCCAATTTTTTCTTCTCCAAAAATCCACGAATATAAATAACGAAAAATGGAAGGAAGAATATGAATAGAAAATACGAAAAGTGTACGTGATACATGGGGGGAGAGAGGCTGGGGGGACATTTTAATAACCGCAACAGCGGTCCAATCTTGAAAAAAAAAAAAAAAAAAAAAAAAAAAAAAAAAAAA
>NW_006263373.1:246181-256360 GCF_000469605.1 Apis dorsata
AAAAGAAAAAAAAAATAAGCGGAGCATAGATTTCGAGGGATTAAAATGCGTTTTACCAATGCCGCAAGGGAGCCGATATAAAAAATGCACACCCCCATTCCCCATTCCGCGTATTTCAACGTTTTTATCCGCCCTTCCGAATCCCCGCGTCGCCTCTTGTCTCTTAAACGCTTTAAAAAGGACCCTTTCCCCCAACACTCTCATTTCAAATGTAAGTGCGATTCAAAAACAACGCCAACTTTTTTGCCAACTTTCCAAGTTTGCACGGTGTGCGATAGCGCGGATTCGAATGCCAGAGAGAGAACCAACTTGTCCTGTCCTTGTCCTGTCGCTTCGAGATACGTAATTTACCACGTATGAACCTCTCTCTCTCTCTCTCTTTCTGCGGTTCTACGCTTTAAAAATCATTTCTTTCTTTCTTTTTTTCTTTCTTTCAAACAGAAACGTTATATAATAACATCGTCTCGTAATAATCCACTGCTGGCACGTGTTCGTGTAAACAAACATTGCTCCTATTTATTTATTTATTCGCACGTGGAGCGTGTGAAAATTTACGCGGTGGAAAGAAATAAGAAAAAAATTGTCAAAGTTGTGTCATTGTATAATTAATAGAGTGGGGGTTGATGTTTATGCAATTTTAATTTTTCATGAATACTGAAATGGGATTGAAATAGAAAGATCCGTTCCACATTTTTAGATTGTTGTAAAATGTATCTTTCTTTGGATATATTTTACAACATCATTTTTGTACGTGGATTCTGCAGGTTTTTGGATATTTGAATGGTTTCACGGATGCATAAATGTTCGCAGTTAATGAATATTTCGTTGATATTTCGAGGGAGATGTAATGATATATCTTAATCATTTTAATTTTTTTTAATGCTACTACTATATAATTGATATGAGTTTGAATAATTTATGTAAATTAATGAATTTAGAATAAGAAAAGAATTTACATCGGTTTTTTTATATTAATTTCTTCAATTGAACAATTAATGAAAACAATTTATAATTTATGAAATATATTATTATTAAGAAAAAAAAGATTCAATAATTTACTGACCATAAATTTTTTACGATTTATTCTCCCCATTTAATGAAAGAATTATCGAGAATAATATGGCAATTTAGAATGTGCGTGCGTTCATAATAAAAATAGAAAGAAAGTAATCAAAGAATCCAACGAAAGAAAATATGTGTTTTGTAAAAGCAAAATAAACAAAGAGGCCTGATTTAAATAAACAAAGAGAAAAGAAAATGCCACTTTCGAGAGAAATTAATTAGAAGATTTTTTAAAATTGCAAATATTTTAATGATACTTTTTATTCATGTTGTTCTCAATGAAAATTAACTATACTAATTGTTCATAATTCAGTCTGAATTAATGATGTTTAGTTAAATTTCTATTGAGATTTATGGGATTATAAATATTTTTCTCTTCTTTGCAAATTTTGAACCGCCATATTTTACGAATATTGACATCATAATTGACTAACAAGTGTTTTCAATATATCCTCCTATCAATTTATCTCTGATTAAATCCTATAAACTATAATTGTATTAATTTTATGACAATTGAACGATATCGATCAATAAATTACTACTAGTATACAAAGAAAATGATCGCAATCTATCAATATATAGAATGATAATCCATCAGTCTGTAAACAAAAGAGTGACAACAATTACCTATAACAACCTGTTATTACGTTCAAAATATTTGAAAAGATCATTTCTCTAATAGTTCTCGATAAAACGGTACATCAAATATTTCCATTGAATTTACTGTCCTTCCACTTGTCCAACCACTTTTCACATGACAAAAACGTGCTGCAGAATATCCAGAGAAATATTTGCAACGACATTTCAGATGTCAGAATATTATTGATCGCTATATACACTTCAAAATGTGTGGAGTACTTTTCGAACTTCGTACAACACGGACCGAAATGTTATCGAACTTTCAAACATTTTTCAACTTTGTATAATCTGGATTTGAATTTGCAATAAAAATTTTATATAAATAATTTCACTTATACATTTTTCTGTTCTTTTTCCGTTATTCTAAAAAATTAAAAAAGATTGAATCGAATTATTCAAACGCTTAATCGTATCTCTTTCGGATATTTGCTTTTTAATTTTTTAAAGAGGGTGGTTTTTAATATTAAAGCAAAGAAAGATAAATGTTTACAATGCTGGAAATAGGGCAATATTCAATTAATACGCAGGGTTGATTATTCGATCGAAAAACTTCATAGTTTAGAGAAAATAATAAAGCTTATTTTAGTATGCAATCCGGGTCTCGTTAATGAATATTCAAAAATTGATGGGATTTCAAATTCACCGGCCGAAGCTTTAATTATTTTCTCCTGAAGCGCCTCTCTGTTCACGTTAAACTCGTACAAACACCTAATAATTTACAAGAAATTTCGAACGCGCCTATTATAACCACGTTACATAATAATATCACCAATTTATTTTGATAAACAAGTATCGGGCAAAGTAAAATTATCGCCATAATTAAAATTTTCGTCGAAATCTATTTAAATAATTGGTCTTGCAAATTTTAACGTAATTCATTCTCTTTTTCTATTCGACATTGCTTTTGAACTTTCATGTTAAAATGTACCCAATTATTTTCAAACATTAAACAAAATTACCTACTCTTTGATTTCCAAAAACAAATTTTTAAATTTAATCATCAACACACGAATAAAAATTAGCATTATATAATTCCTATTTTAACTTATTGAATTATGCTCAACTTATAATATTAAATAAAAGTGTTATAAGTTACTTTTCAATAAGATAAAGATTAGAAAGTGTAAAGAAACACAATGGCATCTTTTGAAATTATACTTATTAGAAATAATTAAAAATATATTAATGATTCCAATAAGATAATTCCCTTAAGATCCATCGCGTATTCTCTTTAAAAAAAAAAAAAAAAAATTATAGAGAAAATTTTAAAAAAAAATTAATGATTCCAATAAGATAATTCCCTTAAGATCCATCGCGTATTCTCTTTAAAAAAAAAAAAAAAAAATTATAGAGAAAATTTTCAAACAAAATTACAAAATATTGTTCTATGAAATGATGAAAGTTGCGCAGAGATCTCTTTTTAGGAAAGCAAACGCGTATGAAAAAACACTTTTTACAAAAAACAATGATAGAACAAACTTTCCATCATATACTTCGAAGTAAATTAATTTGTTTTCTCTCTGCGTCTTTCACCTCGGTTAAACGTAACTTCTCCCCTATTACGTTCATTTCTTCTTCCCTTTTTTCTTTTCTTTTTTTTTTTTTTTTTTTTTTTTTTTTTTTTTCTTTATTATATTTAAATCTACTGTTTAAACAGCGAGTGTCTCGTCGTGTGTGCACGACGAACGAGCCGACTCTGTTGACTTTTTGTAAATGTCTAATGGTCGTGTATACATTCATAATTAAGCCGGCTAGTTTAGAAACTTTAAATTATATCTGCTGACACGCGAGCTCCCGTCCATAGCCGAATTGCAGCCAGGTTGGAATAATGAGAATTTCAATATTCATACGCCACCTTGAATCTTGACAATGCTCGATGCTCACTTTTAGCAAAAGAACCACGATGGAAAACGTCCGGAAGGAAGTTAAGGGAATTTTGTTTGAACTCCGTGTGTGCTTCTATTTGCATATTCATGGTTTAAGATAATAATTTTAATCCGACTTTTTTTTAATGGAAATTTTAATAAGAGACGGATTATTATAGAGTAACATATTAATTTTAAAGTATACTTATCAAATGAAAAATATTTTCTTCTTTTTTTTTTTTTTTTGGAAAGTAAATAAAAGATTTCAGAGTTTATTTCTCATTTTGGAAATTTATATCTGTAATATCAAAATGATTATACTATATGTAAAATTGCATATAGTATAATAGTCATTCTATTATTTATAATTGTTCGATAGAAACATATATTAAATTTTCAATTACGATTTCCTCTTTTCTATGACAATTAAATTTACAGTGATTGCGATCCAAGAAGAATACATTTATGATAAATTCTTATAAAAACGCGTCTTTTTTAAGTGTTTCAACTTCTGAAACAAAGAGGCACGGGAACGATAAGAGCGACAAACGTAAGAGCAACGAAACTTCATTCCATGCTAACAATTTCAGCGAGTTCATAAGAGTAATTCACCATGATCTTGGGAAAAGTTTATAATCCGCTTTGAGAAGACGTTCCTATATCACCTCTAAGACTAACGAAACTAAATTATATCAGTTCCAATTACTCTTGTCCCACATCGAGTTTAAAATATCTCTCGAAAGTGAGGAAAAAATTTTCTTGGAAAATGTTTCTTTGCAAAATGAAATTAAACAAAAAAAAACGAATGAAATTAATCTGGATGCACAAGATTATTAAATATCTTGCTTCAACAAAATATATTTCATCTTTGTTCGAAATTATTATTGGAAAATCTTATTAAAAAAATTTGATAAGTTATAGATCTCTTTCAAACTTCAATCTAAATGAGGAAAATCCAAAATTCAAATTCTCAAGCTAAGGATTTCCAAGAAGTTGAATACAAAATTCTGTTAAAAAGATTTTTATTTATTTCAAAATATATAGATATAATTAAACACATTTCTTCTATTACAAACGTTGAAAATTTAAAATACTATTTGATCATTATAATATGATACGATAATTCAAAAAAAGATGAGGAAGAAAAATATATGAACTATAAAATATACGAATAAAGTTAGGCTGAATTTCTCTGAATAAATTCTAAAACTCGAATCCTCTAAAAGAGTTAGCCACAATTAATTTTATTTGTTAGCCACGAAATTTTATTGCAATCATATGATTGTGTAGATATAAAAGCTTTTTAATTCGAAAGGGATTTCGAAAACTGGCTAATAATAATCTAAAATTTGTCTCACGGAATATTATTTCTTACCACGTTAATTGAAAACGTTGTTGAAGGATTCAATGGGGGCGTAAAGACCGACAAGAAAACCCCATAAACCATGGAATCGAGTTCAGTTGGCGTTTCACGGAGACGAAATATCATGTAAAGGCGCGCACATACCCGATTCTCCAACTCTAAACGAGCGACTCATTTAACCCTCCTTTGTGCCTGTTCTGTAGAATTTAATTATCGCACCACTGACATTCGCACAGTCGAGGAATTGTTTCACACCCGTCAAGATTTCAACGGATGGTCACATACAGGTAAACTGAACAAAGGAAACAGACGATCCTGTGCACTTCAGTTTTATAAAATATTCGTTTCTTTGATTCTTCTCGAATCTCGAATAAAAACTTTGACTTCCAATTGAAATTTTCTTTGAAATCGATTCGATACAATATAAGAAAAATAAAATTATAATACGTAACTATAAAAGAAATTTTTTAAAATTCGAAGAAAATTATGCTCCATTTTCATGTGATTCAATTGGAGATCAAAATTCATCCAAATTTATAAAAATCTAAAACTAATTAAAATCCGATTTCATGGTAATTTATATTCCAATTTTCGTTGTCTTTAAAAGATAATTTAATAGTTTCGCACAAATTATATGTAAATTATCCTATTTCAATTTCTCCTTTCAAACATATACATCTCGTTTCGATATATCTTAAACGTACTTTTATTCGACGCATTTACAACATTGTTTCTCTTGTTATGAAGGTTTCTACGAAAGAAAAAGAAAAAAAAATAAAAGAAAAAAGAAACGGGTAAAAATTTATTATACTTTCCATCGTGAAATTGATGGAGCAGGATTGGCAGTGGAACAGAAGCTCGTAGTTATACACTTTATAACCTTTCAGAAGAAAGGAGCGGAGATCCGGGAAAGCCAATTATCGATACTGCTGAAATAAATGGGAGAAACGCACAAAGCGTTTCGCGCTGACGAATGGAATTTTTAAAGCAATCCAAGCACGCGAAACATTTCTCTGATGAAATACCTGGGAATACGAGTGCGAAACACCATCCGATCCCTTCCCAACTTTGTCCAATCAACGTTCGAGAATCGGCCATGTTTCGCACTTTTATTGCACGAATGTAAAACTTGGTGTCTATTTTTTACGATTAATGAGATACAATAAATTCTTCCGCGTTTTACGATTAATTAAATGTCCACGTAAAAGTGGAATGGAAAGAAGATGGCGAAGAAGTTCAATTATTCCGTGGATTTTGTTGTTTGAACGATTAAATACTGGCGCATTGCAGAAGTTGTTCGATTCGTATAAACATTTTAAACATATTCCTTCTTCCTTAAACACGATTGAACAAATATCACGTATAATTAACGAACCGACTTGCAACTATTAAAGAGTTGTTGCGATATAAAATTGAAGAAACTGGATATAAATATCGTGACGATAAAAATTTCCTTTACGAATAATATTAATCTACTTGAACGGTTACTTTGTTTTTTTATTGAATATTTCCAAACTAATTGTAATCAAAGTATAAATAATTGTGAGCAATATACAACATTTTTATTATTTTTGAAATTCGAAAAAAGTTTTTCGTTTTTCAATTCAAGCTGTATATAAGATACAATTGTTATTCAAAAGAAGAAGAAGGGAAATAATAACAATAATTAAAAACATGGCTCCTGTATATCCGGCTAATATTTCTGCGAAAAACACCCCCACGAAATATCCGAGTTAATCCTTTGGCTTTTTACTTTCCCCGTACTGGAAAGTCCATTTATTCGCGGAATAAGAAGCGTATAGAGATGATTTATTGTCAGACGGATTATGCTAAGGATGTTGCATCACGAATGCAACCCCTGACGAAGATAAATTATGCCGAAATACAAGGAAATTGTAATGTTGCAATTTTAAGAAAGCAACCGTGTCAGAAATATTTTTGATGAAAAATGTTAGTTTTATACAATCGTCCTTTCTTACACGAACAATCCAGTTATATATTCCTTCCATCGAGATTCGGGTAATAATAAACAAGAGAGATCGAGACGTAGTTTGGTTCAGCAAATTCTTATTATAATAAATAGTTTGTAATCATTTCTAGATAAAATTTATTTACATTTGGAATGATAAAATCTTCTTCTGGAAGATTATATATAAATTTTCCATCGATGAAGAAATTTATTATTATTTTTCGAACCATTCTGAGTTGCTTCAAACCCCGAGAAACCTATTAAATCTTCCAGCAACTACGGCAATGGTAATCGAAATCTCAAGTTTTCCCTGAAGAATCGTCGGCAATCTTGGCTCAAATAAATTATCAGTGAATTATCGATAAGTGCACTTTTCATAGGCGTTTCGAAATTGTAACGAGAAACGATCTATAACATCGTTTAAATTCCTCCTCTTCATTTCGAGTTATTAAAGTGTCCTCTATAATTAAATTCTT
This sequence comes from Apis dorsata, assembly GCF_000469605.1. Lineage (NCBI taxonomy): Eukaryota > Metazoa > Arthropoda > Insecta > Hymenoptera > Apidae > Apis > Apis dorsata. Next base: position 253,556 of record NW_006263373.1, read on the forward strand.
CGTGAATGTGTCTTGCCAACTCTATGAATTGTCAAAACTAGTTGTCTATGTTATTTTTTAGTCGATTGGGCATGGATATCGAGATATTTGAACTGGAAAGAAGAACTTTCGTTCGACGACAGAGTGACGATATGAAATTCAAACGAGTATTTACACGAATGGAGATTCTTTAAAGCAAAATTGAAATATTATAGATGATATATATTTTTCTTTTAATTTTGATCGTGGACAATTTTTCTCGATGGAAAACAAAATCAGGGAATTTTACAATTTTTGGAAAATTATCCCTTCTGATAAATGAAAAATTTTCAAAGTCCAATTATCAAAGGATTTCGAAATTCAAATTTTGAAGATTCATTAATTTATATTAATTCTAATTGCTAATTTTAATAATAATTCTATTAATAACTTTACGTAAAGTATGCCATTAATATTCAATCATTTTAAATAATTTGAATTTCTAAAATATCATTAAATTATTAATACCATGATTCTACATCTCCCTAACAAAAAAAAAAAAAATAAAATTAACATAGTTCAGAAAAAACAATTGAAATATAACAAACAAACTGACACTCACTAAAGAATCATAAATAAAAAAGAAAAAAAATAAAAATAAAAATAACACAAAGATAGAGAAAACTAATTATCCAATCATTACATCCCAGACTCAAAAAATTTTCTTCGAATAGAACGATTCTGTAATTTTCTATTTGCAATAAATCAAATTCGACATGTATACATGTAATATACATGTGTGTGGAAAACTGGTCAATAATCGTGAAGGGGGTACGGAATTACGGTTTTCGGTTATATTTTTATTAGACCGCCCCCGGTTCGGTGCCATAAACCAAAAGGAGACTCGATATTGGTAGTAAACGTGCAGTTGATGCAAAATCCAAACGGTCGGAAGGNAACCAACTATCTGCTGGCTGGACAGAATACCAGCCCCGAATTGCGCCAGGTTGCGTTATCCCGCGATTTTGAAAATGGGGGCAGTTTAATAACAACAACTGGCGAAATCGTCCCCTTTACCTCCACGCTTCAAAATTATAAACGCTGCTGCATCACGATCTCGATCGAATCGAATATGGAAACATAAGATTTTAATGCATCGATGGAATGGATATATATTTTAACAAATTTACGTGTTATAAGACTTTCTTATATTTTGCAATGAAAAACTTTTTCCCTTCTTACTTGAGATAATTAGAAAACGATGAATATGTATTATAGTAAAAGACGAGTTGGAAAAAATTAAGTTTAAACAAAATTCCATTTTTTGAAGATGTGAATGCGCTCGAATTTCATCAACTTGAGATAAATTAGAAAGCGATGAATATATATTATAGTAAAAGACGAGTTGAAAAAAATTAAGTTTAAACAAAATTCCATTTTTTGAACATGACTTTATGAATCCTCGATTTTATACGACATACAATCGATCGATCCTCCGATGGAAAAATGAATCGCAATTCAAAATTAAAAATCGCGACAAAGAGACACGAAGACACCGATTCAAAACCGATTGACAAGAGAAGAAATCGACCAACGACTTCTCAACGAATTCCAGTTTCTACAAAAAGGTTATATTTTTACAGACGGGTATTAATAAAAAAAGATTCGTATTTATATACCCCGAACTCGCGGCCAACTTGAAGAGAAGAAGCGATGAAATTATAAAGAGGCGCAAAAAAGGAGAGGTATTTCCGACAAGTATTTTCCAGCAACGATTCCCAACCATTATTCCCCTCTCCCCCATCCTTCTACACGATAATAAGACAACTTATAATCCGGACAATAAAAAATAACTGACCAATCCCGGAATCGATGGCTGAGACACGGTCCAATTCAAACTTTAAAAGCTTCCATAACCACCGGGAAATCCTATAAACTCGGCCTGGCGGGCAAACTTTCCAAAACGAAATTGAAAAACCTCTCCTTTCCCTCCCCCCCTTTGAACCATGAAATTTTCATACAGAAACTTGCCCAGAAACTGTTCCCTCTTTCACTTCTTTCGCTTCTAGCAAACCTTCCCCCTTCCACTCAAACCCGGTAACAAACTCTGGATGGTTCAATTAATTTCTTCCGGTGGAAGCCCGATTAACCCTTTGTCCTATTAAATAACACACTCGTGAATCAAGAACGCGATATACAAATCTGATGGGAAATTTGTGTTGAAATTTAACTTTAATTACGAATTATTCGGGTGTAACTGAATACAAATCCCTCGCTTTCGTGTTTCGTTTTACGTATATATACAGGATATTTCGAAGAGGTGGATGTTGTTGCGCGTACTGAGAATAAGCGAGAGATAATAAAATTTGTTTACTTCTTCGCTTTGTTTGCTCGAAACCTTGTTGCCTCGAAGATTGAATTTTCAAATTTGACCGAGAGGAGGGGAATTTTAGGAATCGATACTACTTTTTCACGAAGTTGGAATTAATTTCCAACAATTCCTTGCGATCCGGTGATTTTTTGCAAATCGTTTAGAATTATAAAAAATTTTGTCGTTTTTCTGCAAACGTATTCGAGAGGATATTGTAAAGATAGGATTATGATACATTTTGTAAACGAAGATAGAATATCCCTGAAATTCAGTTTCGCTATAACATCGATAGCTTTACGTTGAAAATTAATCTCTCATGAATATTAATTAATTAACTAATACAAGAGTATTACGATCGAGTGTACTCTTGCATTAGTTGTTTCTCGAAAAAACATTAAATTTGAAAAATTATTATTAGATTTTACTATGAATTTTTCCAAGCTTAATAATCAATCACTTTACTCCAAAACAAAAAT
>NW_006263373.1:256569-258362 GCF_000469605.1 Apis dorsata
CTGAAAAATGTTTCTTTTATCCTTGAAAAACCCAATTCCAACGAAATCTTTTCTACAATTAGATTTTACTATGAATTTTTCCAAGCTTAATAATCAATCACTTTACTCCAAAACAAAAATTCCTCGAATTGAAAAATGTTTCTTTCATTCTTTAAAAACCCAATTCCAACGAAATCTTTTCTACAATTAGATTTTACTATGAATTTTTCCAAGCTTAATAATCAATCACTTTACTCCAAAACAAAAATTCCTCGAATTGAAAAATGTTTCTTTCATTCTTTAAAAACCCAATTCCAACGAAATCTTTTCTACAACCACGCCTGTTTCTTTACTTTTTCTCCACTAGATTGACATACCTTATCCAGAAAAACTTAATTAAGAATTAAACAATACTCCACGAATTCTAATGAAACGATATCGCAACGCAGCCGACATTTTCACGGTTGACGAGAATCTTTCTCGTTATCTTTGAGATAACAGCGACAACACGAATTGGAAGCGCGAATGGGTTGACCCGTTGACCCGCTTCGACGTTCCAAATAGCCGATAATTGGATACCAAAGGAGGAATCTCCGCCAGGATGGGGGGAACGAGGAGGGAAACAAAGGCGGGGAAGGAGGCGAAAGACTATGGAAATAGGGAGACAAGTTCGTACGGGCGAGGAGAGCAAGTTTGTACGATTCAGCTGATAATCCTCGATCGAGGGGATAGCTATTTGCGTATCTATTGCGAGGAGATTCGAATGGGAAGAAAATTGTGCGGGAATATCGATACCATTGCGGTCGTGATAAATTGGGGGTCGAACATTGGGTTGCAATGAAGATTTGGATCGTGTAATTTAGATACGTGTTGTTTGCTTGTTTTACCATTTTTCACAAATTATGCGAGGAGAAATGGAGGAATAAAGTCAAAGATATTTTGTTTTCTGCAGATATAGAATCGAAGATGAGAGATCTTTGGTATACCATTTGAACTGGATCTCGTTATCGAATTTTTTATTTGATAACTAATTAAGAAGAAATTAAATAAAAATTATGATAAAACATTGTTAATATAAAAATCTAAAAATAAGCAATATTCTTCAAAAAATTATATTCACACATTGTATTCTAATTTTGATGCTGATTGATCCTGGATGTAATTACAATCGCAAATCAAAAATTATAAAAATACATTTGGAAAATCATTCTATTTAATTTTGTACTTTCTAATTCACAAATATTCGAAATTATTAAAATTTCTTTTTACAGTATATTAAACAGTTATTTCTCCTTTTCCCTCTCTCTTTCTGGACAGAAATAAAATAAAAGAGCTCGATAGTAATTTAACTTCGGACAGACTAACGCGAGAGCAAGTTCAACAAAATGAATTTCCTCACTTTCGGCTCAGATGGACCACCAGAAAATATGCTCACCGCTTATAGTGACGTATGGCGTTCAAGAAAGAAAAATAATAGCCAATCCAGGATTAATTTATCGCGAGTTTTTTTTTCTCTCTCTCTCTCTCTCCTCCCCCCGCCAGGGAATAGAGGAGTGATCAATTAGCAGCTGGCTCGAAAATATCGGATGCTGAGACTACGATTCGCTCGATATTAATCGAGACTCTGTTCGATCAGGCTAAAATTGGATTACGTTGTTTGCGCTTTCGTTTGTTCTCACCGATGGAATCATCAAAAAACAAATTTTATTCGACAGAAACTCTAGCAATATTTGCTTTCTACGAACGCGAATATATTTGATAATAAAAATTCGCAAAAGTTGTTCTTGAGAACTATTTTTTTTTTTTTTTTTTTT
>NW_006263373.1:258600-263652 GCF_000469605.1 Apis dorsata
TGAGTGAATCCTGAACGTATCTGTTTATGAAAAATATCCTAGAATTTGTTTTCATCCTAACAAAAATGCTTTTCCAAAAAATAATGATGAATGAATTTTACGATTGAATGATTAAAAATATATATATACAAAAATAATGAAAGTCTAACCATTTCAAAAAAGTTGAAATAACGATTTATCGTTGTTTATTATATATAATTTCTTTCGTTATATTCGTTTCTCATTTCCTCTTAAAAAAGAAAAAAAAAAAAAGAAAAAAAAATCCGTGAATTCCCTTTCTCTCAAAAATTACGAAACAAATATATTTAATATCTCCGTATGAAAGTCGATACAAGAACCGAATTACGTTCTCTCTCATATTAAAAGTTTCTAAGTAATATTCCACTTTTAAATAATTCTTCGTAATTTGTATTATATTACGTTTATACGATATGCTCTCTATATTATTCCTCGAAGCACAATCCCTCTTCACTGAAGAAAATGAAACAAACGTTGACAGATGTCTCAGAGGTTTATGAAATGGGAGGGGAGGAGGAGACTTCGCAGCAAGCTATTTTTACAACACGGAAATCCTCTTCCCGGATTTGTGATTGGGATTAATGTATCCACTGTACGTAACTTATATGCAAACGTAAGAAAAGTTTTCCCAGTTGGTGAAAACTTTCTCGCAATTCCCGTCGCATATGAATTAACTTAATAATCTTTATTCGACGCGTCGTGTATTAAATTAACCACGACCGAGGCCAACTATTATCTCTTCAAACATTTGGATTAACTTGAACTGGCTCATTGCAAAATTTCCATTTCGAATTGAATTCCTCTGTATTATTCCATACAACTTGCATAATCTTATAAAACGCTCAACAACATAATAAACTGGCGATTATTCGAAATTCGATGTTCGAATATCATAATCGTGGAAAGACTTCATTTATTTAATTTTTACGATTAATATTTCTTCAATTTTCTTCTCGAAATTACGTAAAGTTTGCATTTTATACGAAATCATAATAAAAATAAATCATTGAAACCTTTCTTCTCCTGTGCCCCTGTTTCAGACATTAAAAATTCCAAGAAAGCTCGAAATTCCATGATATCGCAACAGAATTATTATTAAAAAAAGAAAAAAAGACATTCCTCCTGTTAAAAATTTACACAAGATACGTGATATCTCAAATGAATAATCATCGATCAAATTTCTTAATGGGTTAACGACGATCGTTATCATTATCCTGGCGACCCTATCAACTGGAAAAATTCCAAGGGATCGAAACAATGGGGTCGGGGCCATTAAAAATTTCCAAGCCGCGTTTTAAACCCCCCCTCCTCCTCCCCTCCAAGGAAGAATTCGGCCGCGTAAGAAGCAAGAATGCTGAACTTTCTCGGTCGAGACTCTCCACCTACAATTCCTAACAGTTCTAAACTTGCGGCTCGTTTCCAGCCAGACACAAGAAAATGCAGGTTCAAAGTACGTCGAGCATCCGTGAATGCAACCCTTCCTTCGTCCGTGCACCGGTGTATACGTGACTTCACGCGCGGATCCTCCCCTCCCCTCCTCGAGGTTCGAGGTTTGCCCCGAAGCGGGCGGAAAAACGATTGTTCGAGCGAAGTTTCGAGCTTTTTATCGCTCTCGAATTCTGCCGCGGGACAGCCTCGAGACACGGTCGAGAGCGAGGCTCGAAAGGAAAGGAAAGAAAAGGAAAGGGAAGAAAGAAAGAAGGGGGTTGGTTCGAGGAGGATGCAAAGGAAGGGGAGGCGTGTGTATATACGTTTCAAACGCGACTCGTTTATCAAAGATTCGGTTTCTTTCCAACTTTTTTTCCCCCTCCCCCATAATACCAGACTCTATTTTCTTAGGCCGTAATGATCTCCGCCACGGGCCCTCTCCTTCTTCCGGTTCGGAAGAAGGCTTGGAAGACTGAAGTGGGAGAAAAGGTAAAGAAGCGGGGTGAACGAGTACGTTTGAAATTTTTATAATCACTCATGCCTCGTCTGGGGAGGAGGGGGGTTTCCTTGGCAATGTTTTCGAGGCCGATTGCTTTTTTTTGATGGATGCTTCGAATCGATTTCTGGGAAATCGTGATAATGGTGGATTGTTTCTTTTTTTGGATTTGAAATGTTTTATGTTGTGAATTTTTATTTGAGTGGCATGTATTTGGAATACGAGTCGATCGAGAAATAATTAGGGATTAGCGTGGATGATGTGAATTCAAAATCGGAATTATAAAATATTTCGTGAATTTAATTGAACGAATTGAAGGAATTCGGAGAGTACGAGAGGATTTTCTAAATTTGGATCCAAGGAATTGAATGTTTCTTTAAAGGAATTAGAAATTACAATTGTAGATTATATGGACAATCACCTTGGCAATATTTAACATTTAAGTGCAAATCAGAGTTACGAGTGAATGGTAATTTATTATGCAGTAGTTTGAAACTGTGCGGTCAAACAACTTCCGTTTCTGGAACTTCAAATAGAATAGAGGAACAGGACGTTGAAGTTTAATTACTTGTTAAAATTGCATTGAATCATGGATCATAGAACGGGGAAAGAAATTATTCAAACTCTACAAGCCAACAAGAAATTCTCGATCGATGTCTAATTGAAAATAGAAAATTTCTCATTTCTTCAAAGGATCATCAAATCTAAAGTAAAATTCTATTACCAAAAAATCAGAGTCTTCCTACTCGTTCCTTCAAAATTTTGTAAAGTGAGCATTCCAAAGAACAAAGCATAACACTCTTAAACGAAGAAAATATAAAACATCTTACAAAAAAATTTTCCACACTTACAAGGAAAAAAGAAGAAAAAGAAAGAGAGATGAATCAAACACTTGCCTAAATTCGATCGGCAAACGAAAAAAACAGTTTTTTGGAGAAAAAAAAAAAAGAAAAAACAACGAGATATGCAAGAAGATGGGAAGAATTGGAAAGAGGCGTAGGAGACGCGGCCAAGTTTCCGCTAATCGCGTGAGTGTCCGCCTGAATTAGACCGTATCGGGTATAGTTCCAGGTAATAGGAATAAAATGTATGAGAGGAGACAATCCAATTTCCCATCCAACCGCCACGGAATGATGCTTATCGACTAGCCGGAGGTAGAAGATATTATTTCCTTCTTTATCGAGCGAACGAACCCACCTATCCTTCCTCCTTTCTTCCGTCTTTCTTACTCCGATCATAATTTTACCGGGCCACTGGACTGATAACGCGAAACACAGATTGTTACCGACGTGTAATCGTTCCAACTCTATCTTCCAACTCTTTGAGATCCGATTCAGCGCTCGGAATTTAACGTGATTTCACAATTCTATTTCAGAGATTGCTCTTTGTTGTTCAGCGATCGACGCAAGAATCGAAATTTATTATTAAATCGGTATATCTTAATTAATTTTATGAATCATATATATCGAATTTAGGAATTTAGGGGATTGTTGAATTCCATCGGGAGAAATTAAGCTAAAATTCTTCGTCAATTCTTGATAAGCAGAGAATTGGAACCGTATTTAATGGATTACTCGTTAGTTAAAATGTAATATTTAATATATCAAGCAAGAAGTTATCAACTACGATCTAAAGGGATCGTAAGAAAATTTTGCTAATAATTAAAATAAGGTAAGGATTCCATATGGATTCTATGAAATACGTTCACGATTATACGAAGGATCGTACGAATTTCATAAAATGATCTAGCTACAAATATAGTTAAATTTTAGAGGAACTCGAATTACGAGAAACGAGTATAAACCCCTTTTGGATCTTCCTCGTGAATCCCTCGAATTTGGAATTTCAAAGGTATGATATCTAATTCAGGAAAACCATCGAGTTTAAACATTTTTGGTTTCACGGTATCAGAATATTTAAACGATTTTGATAATCCTTCTCGTGGATCTCTGGATCGAAATTCCTAAGAAAAATTTCAAGCAAAAATATCATCACAATCTTACGGAATAAAAAAGAATAAAAAAAAGATCTCGTCGTGAAAGAAAACATTTAATCATTATTTACGAAAATATCGATCTCTCTACAGAACAACGAAATCCTGCGAACAATCGGAAATTCGAAACTCGAAAAAAACTCTGGCTTCTACCTTCTGCTCAAAAATTGTTTTGTTTCCCGCGCTTGCACGATTTCTGGCCGACTGAATTCTGCATCGGCTGTTTGAATGGTCGATTGATAACCAATATATTGGAGGGAGGGGGTGGCGCCGATTCGGCCACTGTTAACGTTACAATGTCCACAAATTTGGCACGGGAACGATGCGAAAACATCGGGGCAATTCTCGTTTTTCCGGATTTTTCTTTTCTCTTTTTTTTTTTTTTATCGCAATTAAAGCGATAATTATTCGCGATTCCGGATACGCTTTCGTTCAAATCCATGGAACGGCCGGTTTTTACGAGAGCCACATGCAGCACGACCGCGATATTATTTATCGGTTGACCGTCGCTAATTTTCACCCTGGTCTCGTCGAGGATATAATAATTTTTTTCCACGTTAACGCTCGATACTTTTGCGACACGAATCACGCGAGAATCAAAAATGAATCTCGAAAGTAATATTTGTTTAATCATGGATTTTTTTCAGCGCAAAATCGAAAGAAGAAGATGTCATTTATAATTTTTTAAGAGTCGTTTATTGGCAAATTTCGTAAAGGAAAATTCTGAATATTTTTATTTCGAATTCGTTTTGAAGATTGAATAATACTCTCTTCGATTAAATTGTAAAACAAGAGATTGATGATATTGACGCGTACACGCAATTAGATGTAAATTTTTCCTCTATTTAATTCTGCGCATATATAATTTATACATTCGATCGTTATTATACATTCACTGGCTCTCACTGTATACGTCATTAAAATATCTCCCCCGTGGTTTATTCGTTTAAAAAATTGCCGATAAAATTAAAGAAACATTAAGAGCATCGTTATAATTGCAAATTGCGCGCCATTTCGCCGTCGAGTGAAAATTGCGCCGATTTTGCTCGCGTGTCGCGTGTTCAATATTCGAATGGCTCCCACTAATTGCGTGTTTTTTTTTTTTTTTTTTTTTTTT
>NW_006263373.1:263826-266078 GCF_000469605.1 Apis dorsata
GAAAACACGGTCTCCCTCCTCGGTCAAACTGGATCGATCCAGTGTTTGAAGAACACTAGGTGGAAGAATATGGTAGTACGTTTTAATAAAATTCGTTTTCTTTCATTGTCTGGTTACCGCTCGTTAAAATGTTCAGGTCACGTAGCAGGGTTTGTTTCAATTAACCGTTCGATGCGGAATATTGTTAAGCTACGAGATAAGATTCTATCGACGCGTTTTTTTCAACATCAACCTTTTCATCCCAACCACTGTTTCGTTTGTTTATTATCATCGTTTTAATACCCATGCGTTTTTATCTTATCTTCGCAACGGTTAATAATATCTTTTTCGAGGTTAATTTTGTAAACAGGATTCACCTCGGTGGAAGTTGTACAGTGTGTTTATTATTACAATGATCAGCATTGTTACGGATATAATAATTAATATTAATTGTATCCTTATTCACGGTACGCGTAATTTATTGTTTATTTCGATTTCATTTATTCGAATTATTAATTTCATTTATCATTACAGGAAAGAAATGATTATGAAATATTCGCGGTGTATAATTTTTCTTTCCTATTTAAAAGAATCGATCAATATTCAAGACACGTTAAAAATGATACTTTGATTAAATTTTCACATTTTAAACTATCTCTATGATATCAGAGAATAAGAAGAAAATTTGCTTTAAATATGTGAAGTCAGAAAATTAATTTTATATCTGTACAAATTTTCTTGGATGTTTAAAATTTATTAAAAATTTATTTCGATAACAGAAAAAAAAATCAACTAATTGAGCAAGGAAAAATACGAACCACGCATTTGAATAGTACAATCCACGATCGATAAGATTGATCATTGAATCAAACGAATCATTTAACCTTTTTTTTCGAAGAGAAAGGTTGGAAAGATTAATCCAAACGCAAGTTCTAAGACAGATTTCTGTCCGCACGCGATCCATCTAGATTGGAAAAGTTTTCACTTTTATTGTTCGGCGGGAGAATCGACGTTTCCTTAACATTCCACCTCATCTACACGATTTTCATCGCGCATTCCTTGCAAAGGAGGTAACAAGTTCCATTGTGCAAATCACACGGAAAAATATAAGGAAGGGGATTACCGTTGTTAGAAATTCGAGATGTGATCGATCGCTATTCACTTCCTATTGTGTCAAAGGAGTTCATTGTGCTCTGACCTCTTTTACGAATTCTCCTTTTAATCTTTTTTTAAAATTATATCATTCGAGATGCTCAGATTCTGCAAGGAACAGATTCTTTTCGTTCTATGAATTCTTTCAAAAACAATGACTTTGGTTCGAATCCTTTGATTATTCTTTTTAATTTAAAATTGTTGTAAAGAAAATTCCACGCTCTGTTGTTTAAGCATATTGTTTTTATAATAATGAAAAGTATGCCTGTGATCGTATACAAATTTATGTATATAAGAAAAAAATGGAAAAACTTATTTCTTATCGTTAAAACTGTTTAATCCCTAAATTCTTAGATTTTATTTCATAACGACTAGGATTAAAAAATTTTATATTCACAGACATACTTCATCAAGGGATATCCCCTTCCTTTTTTATTTCGCAATTGCACGTGTCGAAACCAGGAATTCTTATATTAAAAATTTTGATGGACCTTTCAGTACCCAGAAAGGACTTTAATTATTTCATCAATGTTAACTAAAGGAAGTTTCACGGATAAAAAGGAGCGCTAACTCTTTAAAATACCGCGTAAAAGTGTGTTCAAACTTGAAAATAAAAGAAAATGATCATTGCTTTTATTTTAACTAAAAAAAAAAAAAGAAAAAAAGTCTTTCCATGCGGTGAATGCCTGTTCGAAAGGATTAGTCCAACTCGATTCGAGTAATACGTAAATAAGGAACCTTTCGAAACACGTTTGTTCACGGATAAAAAAAAACACAATGCATTGGAAACGATACAAAGCATCAAGATATTGAAAGAGACGATTCACAACCGCGTGCAATTCGTTTCGACAAACGTATAAATAAAACAGGGAAAACGGATGAAGTGAATCGACACGCGAACAATTCTCTCTTTCTCTCTTATATGAAAGCCTACCCATTCTCTTCTGTTTCCAAAATTAACGAGAAAAGTATGAAAAGAATCGATTTAAGCACGGTTCTGAATTGATTTTGACGGGATCGAAAACTCACAAAAAGATTGTTTACCGCGACGAAGAAAAAGAGAAGCCGATACCTCTTTCTTTTTCGTTTTTCTCTTTTTTTTTTTTTTTTTTTTTTTTTTT
>NW_006263373.1:266246-267419 GCF_000469605.1 Apis dorsata
ATTGCCATTTCGCTCTATTTCCCTAGCTTTTCACAGAGAATGATCCACGTGTTCTAAACGCTTTTCGAAAGGGTAAAAGAAGGGTGACTTGCGAACGAGAGATTAGATTGATCGCGAGTCGAATCTCGATCTTCTGTATAAATGAAAAATGATTTCCTTTTATTGTTCTCCACGTCGAAACAAGTGAGTTTCGACGAGATTATATCGAGTTGGACGAGCTTTGGCCGGATTAATTAAAAATGCCCGCCTGTTGTTGAATATTCTCGTTCTCCAATCCCGCGTTCATTTTACGAGTTCATAACACGGTTGAAATTATATAACGTGATTTACGGGAGGCGCGAGAATTATATAGGGAAGTGAAATGACATGGATCTTCTTTCGAATTCGATTCCCATTCCCGATTGTTTTCAACGAACTTTGAATAGGATCGGTTCGTTCTATCGTGTTGCAAGGTGGAAAAATTATTTTAAAACTTTCGATTCGAATATTGGAATATCGAATATGTCTGGTGAGAAAGGATTTCGCGATTATTAATATTATGCTAGAGAATTTAGGTAAGTGTAAGAGAATTTTAAATGAAGAGACTATTATTATTAATTATTGGATAAAAGTTTCGTTTAACTCTACAGTAATTTTAAAATACCTGAATTGCTATCATCCAATGTTCAAAGAATGAGATTTGAACTATGATGAATTCTCGTTTGTGCAATGTATTCTATATATTCACTTTATTCACAAGATGTTAATTGGATTATAACTAAATGTTGGGCTATAATTCTATTTCTGACTGACTGAATTCTACTTGAGAGATAATTTCCTTTCTAGTGAGAAATGAATTCTACATGCTATTGTTCTAATTGATTATAACTTTTACTATTGTTTCTATTAATTAATTGTCATAGAATTACATTTATAATTGTTTCAAGTTTAAAAAATTTTTTATTCTTTTTTTCTATTGCATCTAATTTTTGAAAAATATTTTATATTCTAATCACACGTGTGTGTCAGTTATCTCAAGGCACTATCCATATTTATTGTGGATATTTTCTACATCAACGGTTTTTGATATCAAAACTATTTTTCTTTAAAGCTCGTAACATTATTCTATTTCTGAATTATAAATTTATCGTTCAAAAGAAAAATATTGAAAAATTTCTACAAAAAAAAAAAAAA
>NW_006263373.1:267844-280194 GCF_000469605.1 Apis dorsata
ATAATTTTATCAAAAAATGTTCTTATCTTTAAGCTACGATTATATACGATGTCAATTTTTATTGCATTTCCTTCTAATATCTCATAAACTTATTCATCATTTTGTATCGAAATCGTATTATATATAACCTCAATCTTAACAATCTATTACACACACGAAATCGATTTGTACGAATTATATTGTTATCGACTTAAAAACAATTTCTCACGATCCTCAGAAATTTATTATCTGCGCCTGTATACGAGTTTGAACGATGTTCTACTTAACATGTAGCATCCTACGCGATAGAAAAATTATTGTCCATTTTAGGACATATATCGAATCGCGAATTTGGTCTATATTTAATCTATATCCCGAAACCGGAAAACTTGGTGCCAGCGTGTCTGTGTCATTGGCCGTTGGATACTAGAAAATTATACGCTGTGCTCAATGCACACACGTTTCCTTGTCCACTGTCATTTTCCTGGGTGTGGAAAATGTATTTGTGAGAGATCTATCCGCGAAAAAAACAGTGAATTCTAGATATTCCCTCTTTTGTCTCGTTCCTGATTCCCCACACCTGAACCTTTGGCTTTCGGAATTGTTTTTATGAAATGGAAGAAATATCGTGACACGAGAAAAATACGTTTAAGGGGTCTATCGATCGTAGAGGCGAAAGAACAAAGATTCCTAGCCGAGATTCGTACTTCTGGCTTTTTGCTTTCGCGGAATTGGTGAAATATCGCATTACTGGGGATAAAACATTTGGTTCCTGGGTGAAATTGAAAGGGATTTTCGTCTCTTGAGCACGGGATAAACCAAGTATACGAAAGATAGAAATTATGGGAAGTAAGTTGAAAAAAAGAAAAAAAAAAATCTTCGTTCAGTTGATCAAAATTTAACATAGAAAATATTAATGTAATGATTATCCATAGAGATTTGAATAAATGTTTTTTCTATGTTAAACACAAATTAATACGATTTGTTTCGTTATTTACTAATAATAAATTGTATATTGAATTAAAATTTGTTGAAATACAATGAGCATAAAAAATATAAGTATGAAAATTACGTATATATATATATATATAAATTAATTAAATTTTAAAAATTTCAGAAGATATATTTTTTACAAATATTATTCAATAGACACAATGCTTTAATTATAATTATATACGAATATTCTTTATGCTCATATCTATAGTACTCTAAAATATTAAAAATAAGATTCAATATATGATTTGAATTAGTCGCCATCTTATTTTATATTAATTATATTATATATTAATACAAGCAAAGAAATCAATTATATAAGAATGCATATATATTTGCCTAAATTTATATATCTATATAATAAAATACATAATAGAATAATTGTCTTATAGACAATTCATTCGTATATATAATCTAAATACGAGATAAAGCTTGAAGCATTAAAAATAAAATTCAATGTATGATTCGAATTATATCGGCCGCCATCTTAATTTACATATATTAATACAAGCAAAGGAATCAATTACTTGAGTTCTATAGAATACTTTATATGTACTTATGTGCCAATATTTATATAACTACATAATAAAATATATGATATTATAATAATTCTCTTAGTCATTCATTCGTATGTATGATCTAAATAAGAGATAAAGCTTTTTTTTATTGTGATTTTAGCAATTATCCTGGCTTCTACGTCTTTCCGTATTGTCGTATAAAACATGTCACGTATTCAATAGATTTAAAGTTTATTCTTGTACTTACCACTTCTGCGAATAAATATAGATGATATTTCTACTAGGATGCAACTCCTTATAGCTTTCTTGATGCAAAAATACACTTTTTTAAACAATAAAACTACAAAACTTTCCAAATTTACACTACTGTAACTGCGCACTTCACTTGACGACACTAGAATGCCAAATGAATAAACGCGGCACTACGCATGCGTCAAGAGCAAGTATGCCAAAGAAAAGCCCGCCAAATGAATGTCTATTTTCTTAATTTATTAAAAATAAAAAGAAAATTATGATTATTTGAAAATACAGAAAATTCTAGCATATTTTTTTGCAATTTTTGCATTTTAAATTTCTTATGAAAAATGATTTTTTCATATCAGCAAATATGCAAGTAGCATCATAACGGAATATCAGAAAAATATTAGTCAAATTTTCATCAAATATTTGTTCAATTTATTATGTATAATATGAATGCTGTTTGAATTTTATTATTAATGATCGTCTAAATTCATTTTATTAATGTAAATTAAATAACTTTAATTAAATAAATGCTATTAAGCTGAAAATACTAATTCTATAATAGATATAAAAATTTTTTGATGTACAGATATTTTCATATTTTGATCATCAATCAAACATAATCCATATTTTGAAATTAATTTTACATAAAATATTTCAACACGAAAATAATTTTATATATTTTTCTTGCATGTCATTGGTTAATTAATAATTGCAAATTGTACTTGATTTGACTAGTGACGTGAAGTTCGCCATTAAAGAAAAGTGATCACGTCTTGTGGAATCATAAGTGCGTAGTTATCGTTAAAAAATAATTAATTAAAAATTTCGAATAAAGTTAATGGAATTATTTATTAAATTACTTATTAAAGTGCTTGAATAACATTTACTCGTAGCTATTATAATTATATAGTACCCATTTTTCATATAATTTTGATTATTTGGCTTTAGTTATTTGCAGTTATTCAATGCTTTGAACAATAAATTATTGAAATAACTTTATTCTTAATTTTAATTATTAAATTTTGCCCATCTATGTTTGAAACTTATACTTTAGTTTAATTTTTCATATTAAGTGCATACATCGAAGCTATGAAGAAAATGATAAAAAATATACTGAAAAAATAAGATAGATTTATATGTTTTTCGTTTTAAGCAATCATATTTTACTACTATTTCAGCTATTTCTATGTAAGTAACATCCTGTTGAAATCTTTGAAAATAAATTTCATTGTTCGAAATTTTTGACCTGAAATTTCTTTTTATGTAGTGGTATGGCGTAGTACATTGTGCGATTGACAGACTATATTTCTGTACGTGACGAATTCTTCTGTGTTACAGGTATTTATTACACATTTTTTTATAATTTATGTTTCAATTTATACTATTTGAATAATATTTCTCAAATTAAAATATATTAAATGAGAAAATACAAACGAATATGTTTTATTCATAAATTTAATTTTAACCTCAATTATCCTTCTACTCTAATCTACTCTCTTTGTATTTTTTTTCTGTAGTTTTATATTTTAATAATTATAATTAAATAGGAATTTATTTTATTAATTTATCATTCAAATATTATTTAATGTAAATTTAATATTTTGAAAGTATTAACTTAAAATAACCTAAAATAATTTAATAGTAAAATATATTATCAATATATTAGAATGTATTGCAAACAATGAAATATATTAGCAATAGATTAGAATGTAGTTCAATAATATAATATATTATATTATATTTGTATTATTAGATATACAGAATATTTTTTGTTTTTTTTTTTCTTTTTTTACAAAAAGAATAGTTTCTTTTAAAATATTTCAAAATAAATCTTAAAGTAATATTCAAATAAATTTTAGTTCATACAAGTATATTTAATTCTTTCGAATATTTAATATATTTATTAAAAAACTAATGAAATAATGATTAAAAATAAAAATACTTTTAGAATAGATTTTAAATATGAAAATAGAAAACATTTCCATTTAAAATTGATCTTAAATTAAAGAAACATTTAAAGTTATATTAATTTCATAATTTTATATGTTTCTTATGTTTTATTGATTCTATTATATAGTATTTTATTATAGTATTATATATATATTATATAGTATATATAATTACAGTATTTTATATAAATTTATATAACTTAAACATTTAATTTTTATTAATATTATAATTTTCAATGTTTTATATTCTATCTACGTTAAATTTAGCATAGTAATTAAAATAATATTTCAAAATCATTTTAAAATTCTTTTTTTTTTTAGTTAATATTTAAATTTAATCATATATAACATTCTCTTTATATTTTTTCATTTGATTTACACAATATAAGTTATATTCTTTTTACATTTACTTTTATCAATGTCAAATTTTAAAATAAAAGTTGATTTCCTTTGTTAATTTATATTTGTAAGTACTTTTATCAACTTAATTTAAAACTCTTATAAATATATCAACAAAAATTGAACAAAGTGATAGCAAAAAATAAAAATAAAGTCTCAATCTCTCTTTGAAATAAGAAGAATTCAGATTAGGTTAGGTTAGCTTCTCTCAGGAGAAAATTTTTTTCTTTTTGTTCTCTTTTTTTTATTTTCTTTGAGATTTCTTCTGAAAATTTAAACAATTGTATGTGTTCCATAACTATTGTTTCAAAGTCCCAATTACCTCATGTTAAATGTTCCAATTTCTAATGTGTTAAAAGATAAAAAAAAAAAAAGAGAGAAACACGAGCGACAGATAATTGTATTTTATCCATGATCAGAGATTCCTTTGCAATCAAACAGAGATGAATTGCCTTCGTTTTATCTTTTCATTCTAGCTTTCATTTTATTCATGATAATAATCTACTGATCAATTTTTGAAGATACAGATCTGTTTGATGCATCGAATCGTTTCAAATAGAATTTTCTTTTTGCTTGCTACACTTTTGAATATTCGTAAAACGTTGCTTTAAAATTTCACGTAAAAACATACAATATGATTAAATGAATACATTCATACGATGCTTTTCTTCTCGATCGTGATTCTCTAGATCAAATACAAGGAGAAACGCTTGAGTACTTGTTCTTGAATAGTGATATAGAAACCATGGAAGTTTAGAAGTATTCTAAACTTGGCGATAACTATCCGTAGTGCGGTTCACGAAGATCTCGAAGATTAGCAACTCGTCTTCAATAAGTGACCTCTTGCAATGTATTAGAGAACCAAGATTTATCGAACTTTGCATGCTATGCATCTTATAGTCATATTAATTGATCGATAGGAACTTTGTATCGAATAGTTTCGAATAAAATAGAGTTAATTACTCGTTCTAATACGTATATATAACGAAATTAAGATCGATATTGATATCTAGAATTTATAAGTTAGGGAACTAGAAATAGAAACTTTTATTCTCGTTTGAATAAAGATTATTTTTCACGCGATAGGTTGCATTCAAAGCTTCCGAAATATTTTAATTCTTTGCAAAAAAACTGAACTAGCTTCTATTTAAAATATCATCCTATTAAATAACAAATACCATCAGAATCGACAATAATTCAACACTCGGTGACGAAATTTCCAAGCAATCCGAACTCTCGCGTCAGATTTACGAATAACTAATTTAATCCACACGATTCAAAGCTTCGAACTTCTAGCTCGAAATGTGAACACCTGTAGGGAACAGTTCAGGTTAACTGGATATAGAATTTAACGCGATAGAAGCACGGGATCCGTGGGAACAAATGAGTCGTAACTATTGTACTGTCGAACATTATATCTGTCGAATTCGGAAATGCAAAGTCGCCGCGAATTCCTTCGCAAGGATTTCCATTCGTGGTTTCATTGTCAATGCGTTGTTGTGCGCGAGATCCAAGAAAGTCGACGAGTGACTGATGGAACGTTGAATCGTTCGAAATTCGCGAGAACCGGGGTCGAATATAGTTTCGTACTTTGGCGAACGGATAATTAGCGGAATGGAAGGAATTGATAGATGGTTAAATGGCAAGACATCGAATGAGACCAATGGCTTATAGTTGGATCTGTGTATGGATGAAAGCGCAGACGGAGTTCACGTGGAAATAGCTGATTCCAATTTACCAGTTTCTCGAGTAGGGATTATTTGAACTCAAACCAATTAACTGAGCTTAGGTGCGTATACAGGCAATAGAGAGTATCTTGTGTATAATTATTTGCCATTGAAATTAGGCAGATCGTGCTTTTTACGTGAAATATTTGAGATTGTAAATTTTAGAAAAAGAATAGGTTCGATTTTTCGAAATTTTTTACTTTTTTAACTGAGTGTATTTTAGTAATAGAAAATGAAGAATGAATTGTGATTACGTAAAAGAATAATTTTTTATTTTTATTTTTATTTTTATTTTATTTTTTTTTATTTATTTTTATTTTTTTCGAGTTGCTTTGGAACTATGTCTCATTTTTTTTAATTGGATATGGAAAATACATTATTCTATAGATTTTCTGTAATCTTCGTGTAATCGATTACACTTCTTGAACAGTATTACAATTCGCTTCGTACGTCTAATGTGCTTTTTATTTTACGAGCTTTTCCTTTACGTAACATTGAAACTTGTACTATTTTCCTGCTACTAAGTTTCGTTTGCTCTAAAGACGAAGTTAATTACCCTCGACGCCATTCTCCGTTTACCCTCGCAATTCGGCCAAGCAAGGGCTGTTTATCTTATCTTTTCGCAACTTTTTCCTTTTCTATTCGAAAGGAAAGACTCCTCCATCTTCACTTTCTTATCTTTTCTTCGCGAGGAATTATCGAATGACAGATTAGCATAATATTCGTAGTATTAACGTAATATTCGATATCGTTTATTGTTTCTCTCTGGCTGATAAAATATTTGACAAAAGATGATCAAATCTTGGATTCAGAAAATAAAAAGAGATAGGAATGGATGATAGTCTAGAAAAATTTAATCTAGGATTTAATCTCTATTAGAAAGAATATCTTTCTCTCGTCCTTAAAATAAAATTTCAAACGGGAGAGCATTTCTACTTCTTCTTTTTTCAAATTTTTAATCTTCGATGGATGGATGAGATGGCAAAGAAAATTTAATTCACTTTCTGCCAATTTTCAATAACAATATTCTAATTTTTATCGGAACATTTCCTTTCTCTCTGAAACAAAATTTTAAATAAAAAAAAGCCTCGATTTTTCCTTTCTCGAAAAAGAAGTCTGAAATGGGGAAAAATGACAAGTATCGTTCGATAGTAGTCTGAAGATGGTTCCAGCTAAGCTAACCGACCTTCTTCAAGAATGCTTTGGCGAAAGGCCAAAAAAACATGACATTACGATTGTCACGTTTTTCTCTCGAGACGTCTCAGTTGCGATTTCCGGGCTGGAACATCCGGGATCTCATCCGTTGGGTCGGTCAGCTTTATCCACGGCTAAATCATCGGTCGTCTTGCAACCGATCCCAACCATTTCGACGATCGATTGAATCACGGGGGGATTGTTTTTCCTCATCGTCTCTGACCCCGATGTATTGGCCTAAATGTATAACTCGCACGATTGTCCCTCCTTCCCTCGTTTCGTGCCGCACTTTTTATCCGTTCTCTCTTTTGTGGACGCAACGGGATATTTTATTCCATTGTTGTCCATTGTTTTCGCGACAATAGGGATGAAAACTCCGGACAATTCGGAAGAAATAAGGAGGATTTGCTACGTTCGGTGATTTTCCGAGTGGAAAATTACTACTCGAGTGATCAGAATATAAAGGGAATCATAGAGTTGAGAAATTTCTTTGTGTATCGGTTATTGTGATTTATTCGATTTGATGGGGAAAAAAAGAAGTATTTTTTAATCCTTAATACTTGGAAATATCTTATTCAGATCCTCAAGTAGAGAGTCTTGAATGATATAGAATCTATAGTCTTAAAATTTGATACTGATAGAAAATAATGATAGAAAATATTCTACGATAATTTGTAGAATGTTCTAGTTTAATTGAATATGTTATCTCTAATTCGATAGATGTAACCATTTTTGAATTTTTCTAGACAAAATTATTCTGTTTATACTAACAGATTCTCATAAACACGAAAGTAGTGTAACGTTTTCATGATGTGTGTAATATAATAAGGGATAAAAGAGACATTTGCTCGTGAATGCTAGAAGCATTCTGTAGTTGAAGATGGCGTAAAACTCGAGGCATTTTGTTTCTCGAGTGTCTTAGAGAGCTAGAATAATCTTGGTATTTCAAATTCGACTTTAAACGCGGTTAATTGATATTTGAGCAATTTAATTTTTAATATTTTTTTACTTTTGAATCGCATTTTCATTTACATAGCATTTAAATTCTTAACGAAATCATGGTATCGTAATTGTACTTTCTTTCATATTTTCTATCGTGAATTCGAACTATGGTTTGATTATATGATTCTCTGATTACAATTCTATCGATTCTAGTACGATGTTAATCAGAATGTTTCACGGTCGACTAATAAAATGAAATATGCTCCATATATTGACTAGCATGTTCATATCTCGCGAGCAACAATAATTCTAACATTGATAATGGGAGCAATAGAAGTCAATTAGGTAAACGATTTACGAGTAATTATGTTCATGATTTCGGTTGTTCGAGTCTCTAAATCGGCAAATATGAAATGGACATTGGCCTGTCGATAATTGAAATTTTGATAATTGAAATTTCAGAATATGATTTTTATCGATAGATGGAGAATAATTCTAAATTAACTCACTTCGTATTTTTACGTTTTCCAAATTAATTCATATATACAAAAAAAATTTCAATTCCTTTCTTCAATAGTATTATACTATATTTTTTATTATAACATAAAGTACTCTATCTCGATATAATTAAAAATTATATCCAAGAAGAAGACATTTGTAACTAAATTGTAACTAAATTTCTATCCCAGATATGTTATTCTACTTTCGTGTCTACGAGCAAATAACCTTTATAATTTTAAACTTTATAATCGTCTCTACATTTTCAATCGAAAGTTCACAAGTCATCGATGACCTTATCGATGAACGAGAAAACAATTTCTTTTCGAAATCTTTTCTTCGAGATAAGTCGCCTATCCTCACGTTCAAGGACCTCTTAATCGCGTCTGCCCGTTAATTGCGTGAACTTTATCCGATGAGCAGTGACAAGCTTAAAGGGGAAATTGTGGCTCACGAGATTAAGTTGGCGAGATATCGTTCTAATCTTGTCTCCGACTCGCTCTCCTCATTACTCACGATACACACGAAATTTCTGTTAAAATTGTCAATAAACCCCGTGCTAGCCAACCATGCTAGCCAGCGAAAATGCTCGTTACCACTTTAAATGGAACTCTGTTCACTGTTATTCGATACGGTGTATCGAGCGGGGATTTTATGGGAGAAATGGAGATTTATTCGTTTTTCGATCGTCGGATGATAGCAGTGAATTTAGAATAGCTTTTATCTGTTAGTAGATAGATATATGCCCTTTATCTAACTGGAAATTTCAATCTGGATCAATCGTTGATTTGGAAATTTTCAAATAATAGAATCCTTCTATAATTGATTAAATAATAATGATATTTCTGAGATTTTATTTTCTTGTGGATGGAATATTATGTTTAGGAATTATTAGTAAAAAAATTATATAACTCGTTGCTAATATATAGTAATGGAATCTATAGAAAATATATGGATGACAGGACGTGATAGAATTCTATTAAAATTTAAATATCTCTCTTGCATATTTATAAGTCTTTCAAAATAGTATCGATGATTAATTCACGTCTGTTGCTTGATTTTCTATATAATCAGAGTTATCAGTTATTTGTGAATCCTGTCGCTACGACAACATTCCCACACAACTATAATTTGAACTAATAAGCGCGAGTATAGTAGAAGACAAATTTGCATATACTGTGTACTGCTACTGATATTCGTAACACGCTTAATTTACATCCCATTAACGTTATTTCACCTGCTTTTGACCGGTTGAATTTCTTAATTAAAATATCGATAATGAAGAAAGTGTGATAATATTTTTTTTTTTCTTTTTATAATAATTTTAAGCGTATCTTATATCAAACGTGATTTTCATTTCCTTCGTTACTTGTCGATTGTATAATTCGTTATAATTTAACTATCGAAAATGAAGAAAGTAAGATAATGTTGTTTTTCTTTTTAATAATTTTTTAATAATTTTAAGCGTATCTTATATCAAACGTAATTTTAATTTTCTTTATTATTTATCGATTTGTAGAATTCATTATAATTTAACTGATAATTTAACTAATAGATCGTTGGTGGAAATATCGAAAATGAAGGAAGTATGATAATGTTTTTCTTTTTATAATAATTTTTTAATATCAAACGTGATTTTCATTTTCTTCGTTACTTGTCGATAATTCATTATAATTTAACTATAGATCGTTGAAAATATCGGTTAATTTATAATACGAGAAAATATTGTCGCGAAAAAAATAGTAGACGCGATTTAAAATAAAAAATTGCAACAAAATAATTGCTGTTTCGCGAATAGACCCTTTTGGCGAG
Organism: Apis dorsata; assembly: GCF_000469605.1. Lineage (NCBI taxonomy): Eukaryota > Metazoa > Arthropoda > Insecta > Hymenoptera > Apidae > Apis > Apis dorsata. Next base: position 278,099 of record NW_006263373.1, read on the forward strand.
ACATTAACGTTCGTATTAAAAATAATTTTAAGCTTATCTTATATCAAACGTGATTTTCATATCATTTTCTTTATTACTTATCGATATAATTCATTATAATTTAACGATAGATCGTTGGTGGAAATATCGAAGAAAGTATGATAATGTTTTTCTTTTTATAATAATTTTAAGCGTATCTTACATCAAACGTGATTTTCATTTTCTTCGTTACTTGTCGATAATTCATTATAATTTAATGATAGATCGTCGGTGGAAATATTTAGATAATTTATAATACGAGAAAATATTGTCGCGAAAAAAGTAGTAGACGCGATTTAAAATAAAAAATTGCAACAAAATAATTGCAGTTTCGCGAATAGACCTGTTGGCGAGACATTAACGTTCGTATTAAAAAATAATTTTAAGCTTATCTTATATCAAACGTGATTTTCATATCATTTCCTTTATTACTTATCGATATAATTTATTATAATTTAATGATAGATCGTCGGTGGAAATATTTAGATAATTTATAATACGAGAAAATATTGTCGCGAAAAAAGTAGTGGACGCGATTTAAAATAAAAAATTGCAACAAAATAATTGCTGTTTCGCGAATAGAGCTGGCGAGATATTAACGTTCGTATTAAAAAAGTTCTGGACGGTTGACAAACTATTCATATAGCCGGCCGAATATCGCGATCCTGATTTCAGCTTGTCGGAACAAGCAAGCAGAAGAGATGCTTGATTTACGATGTCCATTGAATAATGGGATTACTTTCAATAAATTTTGATTATGGGCCGGATATAATCTACGACACCTAGTACTACATCATTCCTGCCAATTACTTACACACTCGATAGTCTGTGTATTTATATAGGAGAGAGATATCTTCGTGGATTAAAGTAGAATATGGAAATTAGAAATTTATCAGAGAGAAAGAATTTCTACATCGATACGTAAAAACGTGTTCGAACGATAATTATGTTGCAAAAAAAATTATTTTTCAACAGGAAAATAGGGGAAATAATTAAATGATTAAAAAAATTGTATATATTGGGAATAACTGTTGTTATGTAATCAAAGTTGCATTAATTAAAATGGAATATTGTTATTGCGATGGGTACAATCATATCAATTGTTGTATTAAATGGATTACGTTTTCGTCGAGACAAATATTAACTTAAAATGCAATGTAATTCTACAGTTCGTTTCATTTCGGTTCTTCCATACTAACGATATTATTTCGGTGATTATTTTATCGACAGTCGATGAATGATGATGATGGAAATGACGTAATTAATTGAATATAAAGTTAATTGAATGCAAAGACATACACGTAATCGAATATATAGATATATCCCATCAAGATAATATAATATCTGTACAATATTTATATCAGAAAAGTGATTTCACGATATATTTTAAATTTTTGATTCATTTGACGCGTTTGAAAATATCTAAACAATTTTCATTCCTATAAATTTTGTCTACACATTATAAATTAAGTTAAACGAATCAAATAATTTGCAAATATAATTAAATACACAAATCACGAATAATAAATTATTCAAGAGAATTGATTATTCATGAAACACGTGGATATTTATTTTCAAAAAAAAAAAATAAAACAATATTCACTAACACGTTATTACATAATTTATAATTTTATAAATATTAAATCAAACATAATATTTGTTCAAACACTTTCACAATCCTCTAATCACACGTTTCAACAAGTTCATACAAACTTCATCGTTCAATTTACTCGTTAAACTTAACAATATTACATTCGCTGCATTAAATCAACTGCAAACTCGAAACAAAATCACACACATATACACACGTACACATATACGTATTCGTGAAGTAACATCCAGATATCAACCCCTAATCTGAATCCACACCGAAGATCAACGTCGTCGATGTCAACTATTGCTGGAAAGCAGCCAAACCAATCCGTTTCGACGTTGCGTGCAATGAGCAATGATTTATTTACCGAGCCGATCGACCGATACCTTCGCTTCATCTCGATTAAGCCAAACACTCGTCAACCCTTCCCCTCCCTCCCTCCCTCCCAGGTATTCCTGGCTGCGTCGAGAAAAAAATAGAAAAT
>NW_006263373.1:280383-296123 GCF_000469605.1 Apis dorsata
ATGAATCGATCGGAATTCAATTATTCGAGCCGCGACCCAGATGCATAAGGGGGTGATTTTTAATTAACATTGCAAGGAAATTTATTATCGATTTGATACGCCGCGCCCTCCTGATCATTGAAATAACGCGGTGTATGACTTAGCTATGGAATTATTTAGCATAATTATAATCGGATCTGGAGGAGGAATTTTCGCGAATTTTGCGTTCGATTCGACGAATACAGGGGGATGGATTTTCGCGATTTTGTTGGTAGATTCGTCATTCATCGGCCTCGCATCCTTTGTTTTCGAATACGGGGCGTCGATCGAGGCGGAAATTCGGTGTTATTGGTTTGTTATTGGTTCGATTGGAAATCAGAGAATTTTAGTGGTAATTCGGATATCGATATTGGCGGCGGTTGTGATATATTCGGACGGATAGAGATGATTATGATATTGGAGGGATTTCGAAGGTAAACGCGTTTTCGATTTTTCTGCCAAATTCGACGTGTTTATATTTTAATTGTGGAGAAGCGTTTGATGGGCTCGTTGAATTTACGTCCAATTTTGAGCTTCTAATTATTATTTTCTACTATCGAATTATTTCACGATAAGATAAGATTGTTTCACCCTTCCTTCAAAGCTATTAATCTTTACTTAACGGTAATTGCTTCTCAAGATTATTCTCGGATAAATCCTTTCGATCTAAATGTGGTTCTGAAAAAGAAAAAGAATACAATACAATGTAAATTATTATATTTAGAATTTATAAATAATTTAAAATATACTCTCCTTCCTGTTGATTTTTAAACAAGTTTCACTTCGATCTCGATTCGAAATTCGTGATTCGTAACACAAATTTCTAAAGAGAGGAGAAACACTTTGAGCATCGTCAGATGATGTGAATTTCGAGTGGTATCAGGGGGAGGGCTATTTCACGAAACCGCGAGTCCATTTTCATCATCAGACTTTGAGGATTACCTCGACATCCTTCTGATTAATCAATTTCCATTTTCGTTCCAGGTTACGGCCGTTCAATGAAAATTCCTGGCGTAATAAAACCGGACACGGAGTGACACGGAGCAGATAAAACTTCAACGAAATAAGCTATGTAAATAAACGCATGCGAAGGGGGATAAAGAGGGTGATACGAGAGTGGCCAGCGAAACGAGGTCATTGGTAGCTTTTTCTCCCCTTCCCTCCCCTCCCCCGTTCATTTTTACGCTCGCCAGCGGAGAAACCCCAGGTGAGATGTTTGCCTGTTCGAGATAATTACGGCCACTATGTATTCCGTATAATCTCTAATTATAGATATAGATATATTCCCTTAACGTGGCTTCAGTTCCCTTTTTTTTTTTTTTTTTTTTTTCCGTTTCATCCGCCGCAGGGAAATTCATCTATGATTAAAAAGATAGAATGATATTTTTATCGATCGATTTTCCCATATTATTCCATACGTAACGTATTTTTATTTTTGAGCTCGTCTCTTTTCGTGCATTTGTTTTAATTTTTATATGATTAAAGTGTCTTGAGATTATATTATATTGTGATACGTTGAGGGATTGAAAATATTTTATTTTATTTATTTTTTTTTTTGTTATAACGTGAGAATTAACAAGTAGATTTAATGAAATTTTATGCATGTGTGAAATTTATTTATTTTCTTATTGGTTCTTATTCGAAGGCACGACAATAGTTATTTATAATATCTAATTTTTATTCAAAATTAGAAGTTTTTTTTTCAATGCTCTTACTCTAAATTTCCTCTCCCTCTTCCCTTTATCGCGCTCTAATTAACTTCAAATTACCATGGAACATTTTCAATTCTAAGAAAATTATTATTATTCTTCCTCATTAATTATTCAATTTAACCAGTTCATTGGGACAGAATAATTTAGAGAAATAAATTTGATCCTTTGCACGAAAATAAATCCTTCCCCTATCGAATCGCTCTAGATTCAGATAATAAGATCAGTTCAATTTCAACATTTCGATAGATCTAACTGTCCGAACAAGAAGCAAAATATCCACGCGTAACAGAGAGTTATTAACGAAACACTCGTCGAGTCGCTTACATCCCTGTGATCGAGAAAGGATGATCCGCGTGGAAACGAATGGTTATAGTCTCAAAAGAAATTAAGGCGATAAAAGGTAAACCGCGGCGCATGTATCTTTCGATTGGAACATCAAAGGGGTTCGATTTTCACGGCTAATTTGCGGCAGGAACGTTACCAAAAATCAACGAACCAAGCGTGCAACGAACTGTCCGCGGAATGAACGTTCTCAGCCAATCGGTTACCCCGCATTTCCCGCCGACGCTTTTATGCAGGGGGCTCGAAACCGAGGAGGAGACTCGACGCGCCATCGACTTGGCGAGAGGTTGGACGGTCAATAAAAAAACAATTACCACGGCCCGTGACCGTAAAAAAAACCCGTGGACACTATCCATCCCCTTCCCAACCTCGGATACATAGTTTTTACGCCACGGAAAATTGCTTCTGGTGAACGTTGGCCCGACAAATGCCCGATAAAATCCGATTGCCGATTCCCGGCTCGTGGGGGGAGGGGGACGTCGGTGATTCGATTAAGCCGGTTGAAAATTTCGATCGTCACTTGGCCAACGATACAAAGTCGCTCGACGATCGATGCGAAAGCCCCGTCTCGCCCGGATTCTTTTCTCTCTCGTTTCGTTCTTCCCAGGATGTTGAGGGAATAGTTTATCAAAAATCGAAACGTTCGTATTCTTCGTTGAGATTATTGACAAATGAAACGTTGGTCAATAATAAATTGGGTAAGTAATTTTTAAGAGAGATTCTTTTTTTCTTTTTTAGTTATGGTAAGATAGAAGGGTTTCGATTGTTAGTTGTATTTTGGATGAAATGTGAATTGTTGGATTAAATGTGATGATTGGGTAATTTGAATATTCCTTTTGGAGAAATTAGAGCGAGATTGGGTTTCAATCGTAGTTATGTTTAAATATCTCGTAATTTTTTCCACTTGTTATAATTAAATTTTGTAAGTAAGTTTAGTAGTAGTAAAAATTTGGTAATTTTATGTTGTTTGTGTATCGTAGTGAATATTAATTGTATGTTTAAATTTAATATTTTGTGTACAATATATATATATATAAGAATATATGGTAATTATAGATTGATTATTGAATTATTTCGTTTGAAAGGTAAGTGATCTCGTATCGAGGGAAATTTTCTATAAAATTTGATTTATTTGATATAAAATTTAATCGAAGTAAATGGTTAATTGATTCGATTAATTGAGTATTAGTCACACAGGGATTGATAATATTTTTTATTTTATTTAAATCTCTTTCAACTCTAGTGATTTCATTAATTATCTGAATTTCTGAAACGAAAAAAAAAAAACATAATAAAATATTACAATATTAGAAAGTATTTCAATTGCATAAAAATAATTCGATACGTGCAATTAATTAAATAGAAGAAATTTTCAATGCAATTCACGATTTATTCGCATTGACATCGCTGATCGACTCCACTTCGAGTTCTTTCATGTGTGAATGGCACTTTTTACACAGGAGGGTGCTCCATTCCAGCACAGTAGTATGACCCGTGAATGATCAGCCGATAGAAGCACGTTAAGCTTGAATTTAATATAAAAATTTATTACATTATTACTCGAACAAAAAACCGTTCAACTGTTTCCATTTATTTTCATCATTGTTACAATTATTATTATTAATAAAAATAACAAGGGATTCTAAAAGAAAGAATTATACATTTTACGAATGAAAATATTTCCTTTCTTCTTTTTTATCCACGATTTCGTAATACAAAAAATATATTTATCGGTATAAAATTCAATTAACGATATCTTAATACGCAAAATAAATAAAAATCTTAAAAGAGATATTTTAATTCGTAATCGTATTCGATACGTATATACCCCTTTTGGGTATACAACATAAATTCAAACTCGCGAAAATCGTCCGCAATAAGCAATTGCAGTTCATTGACGGTGATATCGCGCGTTTCGTTATTATCGGTTTTTCCAATAATTCGGCGGTCCAAGGGATATGAGCGCCGATAAAGGCAAATAAAACAAGGAATCGGGTTCCGTTTATCGGCGAGCGGCCGAGTCAAGTTGCCCTTCTGAACCGGGAGGGAGGGGAAAAAAGGGGAAAGTGAGCGTAGGAAGAGCCCGCGGGGCGGCCTGCAAAAGCGGATTTTCGAATAGAGAGCGCTCTTTGCTCGAGGCGTCCGCCAGCTTTTCGGTCCTCGAAACGAATATAACTTTTTCGCTTTGCGCTTCATTTCGTTTAAATTCACCCTTCTCCCTAATCATGTGCATATTATCCCAGGACGATATTAAATGATAATAAAATAAATTAGAATAGTAGGGATGTAGGGGAAAAAGTGAAAAGCGGTTTCGAATTTTACAAAAGGTGAAATCGTGTTTCTCGCGAATCGATGTGTTTAGTTTGAATGGTATGTCCATTTTGATAGAACATTTTCTTGATAATTGTCCATAGCGAGAGTTTTTAAATTCAAAGCGAATTTTTATTTGAATGAATAGTAATGATATTAATTTTGTCAGAAGCATTTTTAACGATTGCAAGAATTAAAAGAATTTAAAACCAATCGACTCAAAATAATTCACAATCCGTCTCTTGCTGAAAAAGTTAATATTAATTTTTCAGATTTAGGAATATCTTTCAAAATTTCTCTCTCATAAGAGATCATTTCAAATTCAAACTATTATTCGAATTTCCTTTGAATTGCAATTTGCGACCTATCAATAAGAAATGGCAAAATTGTCCATTACCAAACTAAATAAATTGGAAGAAGGATTCGAGAATGTAAGAAGATCGACTTGGAAGACGACTTGGGTAGAACTTTAACTATAATTTAACTATCTTAAATGATTTCGACTGGGAAAATTGCGTTTCGAGATGAAATCGATCCTCGAGACAAATAACTTTTTCCTCTCATTCGATTAAGGGGGATAATTTGTAGTTCGGACAGGATTCCATTAACTTAAACGCGGCTGGTTAAACGTCATCCCCTCGACTCAATCTCGATGTAAGGGCGCTTAACTTGGACAGTAACAATTATGGTCGACTCATCGCGTCATAACGAAGAGTTTGAGAGTGCGTCGTTGCGACGATAACTCTTCCGACTAAGACTCTTCTTCGCTAAGATTCCCGTGCTAACCTTTGCATAATTATCGAGTGAGCAGAAGCACGATGAATTACGATTACAACGAGAACCGATTTCTTGATCTTTTGAATTTCTTCCAGAAATCTTCCAGAAAAATTTGATCACATTGAAATTTGTGATTCTTTACTTCTATTCTTTCTAAGGATAAATAAGTTGGTGATAGAAATACAATTTTTTATAAAAAAAAAAGAACACTATTCTGGATTTTAAAATTAAACGAATGATTTCGGTGGAATTTTTGACAGGGTAGTTTTTCCAAACATCTTTCCATCCGAGTCTTATCATTGGAAAGGAGATTACAGATGCGATATTCGCGCTGTAAACTTGCAGGTTCCAGAATTTTTATGGCCGCTATATTTTGCAGCAGATCATACTGTCGAGAAAAATATCTGTCAACTCATCTAAAATTTTATCGCACATTCGATTTATTGACAATTTAGAAAACTTCACTACCATATTAAACGTAACCTTATATTAGAAAAATTCAAGAGATTCTCTTCCGTTTTATATATCCAATCCAATCTTTATACTTCGAATTTTTATATTTTTACCTTAGACGTAAAATTATCCTTGTCTTATGGGAAAAAAACATATATAAACAGGCTGGATTAAAAAAAAAAATTCCAAAAATGCATCAAAAACTTAAAACTTCCCTAAAAATTAAAAACATCGAGCAGAGCGATTGAAAATATTCATTTTTTAAATTACTTTCTCCCTCTCCACAAATTCACCCTTCTTCTCCATTCGAAAAACTTTCGAAGAAAAGTTTAATTTCGGGAAACTAGTAAACACCTGGAAATAAATTCACGATGTCCTTCCTTTTTCCTCCCCTTCCTGTCTTCCTTAAAGGATTAGAATCGTTACACTCTCCTTCTCCCCGACTTTCAACTCGAATCCAACTTCTTTGCAAACGTATCCATACGTTTATTAAATTCGCGGAAAATCCTTGGACAATCGCGAAGTATGATCGTCATCTTCAGAATTCGGGAAAAGCGATTAAGAAAATCGTTTCCTCGAGGCAAGTATCCGAACGGTTTATCTTCGCGCGTTAACAGGCCGTGAGAAACGACCTACTTGGATCCGGAAGAGCCGTGTGTATGTTTCGCATCTGTGGATGGAATAACAGCCGTGGAAACTTGCGTTACGAAGTTACGTTTTACCCGATTTCCACCATATTCTCAACCGCGACGATCGAAAACGGGCAATTCTCGAGATAATGAGGAGATTTTCGAAAGCAACCGTTCAACTTCTCCGCATAAAAGCGTATCTGTCCGAGGGTGATAAACCTTCTCCCTCCTCCTCTTCCTCTTCCTCTTCTTCTTCTTCTTCTTGGAGAATCTTAGACTTAATATCCTTTAGATTTGAAACGCGAGGATGGTTGGGTGGTTCGGTTTTCAAAGGTGAACGTCGAGGGGTGGGAGGCAGGTTTCGTCAAGAATTATCACTGTCGTTCCAGCAACGGTCTTATCAACGGTTCGTGGTTTGAAAACGTTTCACCGGGATACGATTTCCTTCCTGTCTTCATAAACCGACGTGGAGATCTGTTTTTCGTTAATTGGGGGAGGAGGAGATTCGAATGTTTGGTGGTTGTTGAAAGATATAAGGGGATTGGGCTTTGTTATCGCTAGGTAGGGGTGTTTTGACGAAGAATATCTTTGGTATTTCAACCAATGTTGTTTGGTTTAATTTTCTTACAAATAGTTTCTCGAATTTTTATTTTTAATTGGAATTTCGAGTGACTTAGTTCGATGAGAATTAATTGAAACGGATTTTAAAGCAGAAAGTTTCTAAAAAATTTTTCCCAAAGGTACGTTTTAAAATCTGATAATATAGAAATTTTTTTTCATCAAGTTCTTTTTTATTTTAACGGCATCGAATATTTATAGCCACGAAAAATTAATTTATTACGCAAGAGTGAAAAAATCTCGTCCATTTATATTTCCATATTCCACATATTATTTTCTTTAACACTGAGATCTCTTTGACAAATACACCGACAACAAACATCGAGGGGAACAAACGGTTGTGTCAGCACACGAACAGATACCGAATACGCAAACACGGTGCTCTCCGTCTCCTTTCGTTAACAAATTCCGTGCACGAAGGCCCTGCCCAACCTTCTCATCGCATTGTTTATCGAGGCTCGAAATTTTGCGAAACGTAGTAGTAAACCAACTGACGCGAACTGTAGCCAAGATCGGTTAGAAGCGACGATGCCGTCTCCGGATTCTCGAAATTATCGAGAAACCGAAGGGAGGATGAACCGGTATTCGGGTTGTTCGGGAATTGGCACGCTGCGAGGGCGCGATAAAGCCATTGGTTCCAGGGGAAATCTTTGCGGGGCCAAACTGGGCCGTTATTCCTTAGATTCCTTCACTTTTTCTCGTTCTCATCATTTCTCCCGATATTATATCTTCTGTTTACATTGAATTTATTAAGATTAAGCTTATCTTTTAGCCATTCATATGTTTGTTCAAATTCTGTCATTCTATCGATAATTAATTTCTTCTACTTATACTTTTATTTCTTCCATTCAAACTTCATTTCTCCAGTGATATAATAATTTGATTTCGAAAGATCACGCTTTCGATCCGATTCTCTTCTCCACACTACTTCGCGAACGTACAAAATGGGAACCAGTTGAATTCAGTTTTAACAATTATCCGCTCCCACACGCCGGATTCCCCTCGAGCTAGAAGACTGTAAGATTTCCTTTCTTTGGACCAGATATTCGAAAACTTAAACTCGGCCAAGTTAAATTAAGAGTCGGCTTTCAATTAGCGCGATAAATCGAAAACTTTCGCCACTTCTTCGTCGCGTCGATGACGTAGCGAAGATCGGATGGATCGACGACTTCTCGGAATTCTGGATTCATAGGAGGGTTGAGGCGGTATATCAGTTTTCCAGAATCGAGTCTCGTCGCCTTGGATATGGAATTAATGATGATTAATTCCTGAGAGTACGCGCCATTTTGTCACCTCGTCCGGTTCCAACGGGGTTTCATAAAAAATTCTGTTTCTTCCCTCTTTGGAAATTTATCGGCGATTTTAACTGGTTTCCCCGAGATTGACCTCTCGACGCGGGATTTAACGGGTTGGAAGGAGGGTGGAGGGTGATTTATGGAAGGGCGGAGTCGGGAGGGTAAATGAACGGTTGGTCAGTGACGAGGCTGGATAATAGGAAAGATGGTCTCGCGAGTCGAGGGGAAAAATGTATTATTCGATGTAATTCGAAAGGGAGTGTCGATTTTTCTCTTCTTTTCGAATCTTTTTCTTTCTTTTTCTTCGTGTCGTAAGGATAAATTGATACATCGATTTTGCATACGATTCAAGAGAAAGAATTCAAGGATATTTCAAATTTTATTTAACGTGACAAGATCCTGTATTAATTATATCTAGGACGAGGCTATAATTTCTACAAGTCTATGACGAAAATGGGTGTAAATTGGAAGAAAAATTTCTAATAAGATGAAATAAGAAATAATAATTAGAAATTTTTCTTCCAATTTATACCCATTTTAAGTCTTGTAGACTTGTAGAAATTATAGCCTCGTCCTAGATATAATTAATACAGGATCTTGTCATTTTGTTGATACAATTGGTTGAAGAAAGTACAGTAAAGAAAACGAAATCTAAATATTAATTCTACGTATAATTAACTAACAAATATCCCGATAGAAGACTTAGGAATTAGAAAATTAATTTACAAGAAAATTGCGAATAACTGTCCCTACTACCCTTCATTTAAAGCGAAACATTGCATTTTTAAGAAGATACCTTCCATCAACCCAAGAAGAAATTCTTCCCATTTCTTCTTCCCCCGTTCAGATAAACGCGACGTTTGACGCTTGTTAAATTTTCATACACAGTTTCCTTCGTCGAAAATTAAGAACTCGGAAGTCAAGAGACGAAGCAACTCGAGAACGAACCTTTCTCGCGTGTCAAAAGTTTATCCATGACATTTCCCCGTGCGTCCTCCGTCAACGATCTCGGATACTTCAATCCCGATCCGTAAGAATCATCTCGCTCTTGGCTGGAAATCGAGGTCGCAGTTTAAAGAAAAACTTCTCTCTGTTTCTCTCTCTTTGAAACGAAACTTGAAAACTTGTGCATTAAACTCATTACCAGGGATGGGACGCGGTTCACTTGTGTTCTCTCTGTTGTTAAAAGTGTTATAGAATTTAAAGTTCACTGAAATTTTATATGTGATTTCATTATTGAATGTTGCCAGCAACATTACTATTTCATAGTTGGTAGCTATTTGTTTCTCTTCGATACACATATTTCAAATGTTTTATAAACAGATACGCGCAATCACGTATAATAAAATATATTCATTCAGCTAAACCCGTATATTTTTATTTATTGTTTTCCACTGCCCAGTCAACAAAAAGTTGCCACAACAACCCTCTCATACGACTAACCCCCACTCGAATGATATCTGTTCGAGCACTGATCTCATTATCCATAACTAAGACCAGGTGTCTATAATTTCTGCACAATTTCTGTCTGTCGATCGTCGAGACTTGGAGGAGAGTTCGGTTTCAGAAATTTTGGAAATAATAATAACGAGTTAATGACGAGTTAATGAGCACGATTCTTCTGCCGAATCATTTTCACGGCGGTGAAATTGCTATGATTAAATGGGAATATTTGGAAAAGTTGTGATAGAGTTTCTTATAGATATAGTTGATTAAAAATGATTTTAAACGAAATTTTCTTCATTTTTCTCTCTTCTGAGTTTCCATTGTCGTCCAAAATGGATTTTACCTTTGTATATATGTACATTAGAGATCGTGTATTATCAATGATTCATCGCACGCTGTGTTTATATTATAAGAGTTATGGTATCAGTTTCGGTTTGTAAATAAGGATTTGTGTAACTTCTTCCTACTTTCTGATTCATCAGTTATTGTATCATTGAAGCGAGTATCCAGTGCTTGTACAGAATTATCGTTGATACAGTGAAAACTTTATAAATATATAAATTTTGAAATCTACCTCGTGATCATTAATACAAAAGATCTGGTGTAATTTAAAAAGTAAGAAGCTTTTTAAACAATAAGACGAAACGTGGAATTATCTCTAAGAAGTGAACAGAGTTCTTCTATCGGAATTCACGAAGTATCGGTGACACTCTTCGAATGCATACAGAGAGGGTTTTCCCTCGCGTGAACTTTCACGACGTTGGCATGTTGGTTCCTTCAAAAGCGATGAAAGTTCTGTTGGAAAAGTACAAACCATAGTTATACGAGTCGATACGACGTATCGAGAAACGTATTCGCAAATGGAACTGTGGTTGAATTCCTTTGAACCAAACTTGGACAATACGTGCGTTTTCACGCAATTTTTGAAGTCGAGCAGCACGAGCAGGATACAGGAAACTGTTGGAAATCTCCTTTGAAAAAACGTTTCAACTTATTCGTCGATGTACGGAAAAATAGCGAATGAAAGTGGTGGGATGATCGGGAAACCAATGTTTAACGTGCGTTTAAAACGATATTAAACTCGTTTTGTCAATGGATACTTTAAAACTTTCGTAGATGAATTTATTATATTATTTGTAAAACGTATATTTTACAAATATACTGAAACAATAATATTGAAATTTACTTTAAAACGTTTGATGAGAGAAATGATTTTCACGTGGATGGGTGCATATTTTTTTTTGGGAAAAGCATGAAACGTAGAGTGAAAAAAAAGAAAAATTAAGCGTTATGAAAACCAAAAAATTCTTCCATTTTTTTTTTTTTTTACAGAATTTCAAGAGTTTACATCGAGAACAACGCTTTTTAATTTTTTTCTCCCCCAGATAAATACATTTTCCAAAAAAAAAACGTGGATAAAAATCCATTAAAAAAAAAAAAGAAGAAGGCATATCACTCGTACCATTTTCAATAAACGATCACTTACACGCGTTTCATCATCAACGAGTAACGATTGTTTTACCATCGAAACCAATTTACCATTTGGTTATTTCATTATTAGAGCAAGATTGGAGAGAAAATCGATCGAAGTCGATATTTCGATTCGAATCCGGACGATCAATCTTGGAACGAACGTCTTTATATAAGCCCCTTCTCCCGAGCAAACAGAGTAGTTAGCAAAGTGGAAGGGGGTAGAGGGGGGGTGGAGAGCGAACGGGTTCCGGATTGCTCCGAATTCGTGGATTTCCCGTTATCGCCGGTGTCCGAGTCACGTAACGGAACGTAAAGACGACTTTGAGCATTGTAACGATAGCTTTCGCAGCGTGTAACGCAATTGGCCACCCTCCTGGATTGGATACACACAGGTTTTGGCCAGGATGGGCCAGGAGGGGGTGTGGTGTGGTGTGGTGTGGTGTGGTGGGAGGAGGGTGGGTAGCAATAGCTTTGATCCAATGTTTGCTACGATGCGTGCACGTAAACGTGCCAAATCTAGTTGTTCGATCGTTCATTCGATAGGTTTGACAAGACCGTCTGATATGGTGGTTAGGCCAGATCCGTTGTCTCTGCCAGAATCATTAGGATCCATTTCGATTTTGTACCCTGATTTGATCCTGCTGATTTGTTATGAAAATGATTGTGATTAAGTGGAAGGATTGTAATTGGGGGAGAGGAAGAGGGATATAATGTTTATTATAATTACATTTCTCAATCATAAGAGTGGGTACGCGAGTTTTTGTGCCTCTGGTAATAGACTTGGATATTGTATTTCGCTATAAATTGGGTTCGTCGTGTTATTGTGATGTTTTTCGCAGAGAAACTCGTGAGAGGTTACGTAAGAATCTCTTTCTTTTTGTTATAGATTCATTTTGAATTGGAATAATGATTTAAGTTAAAATTTTTCTTTTAAATTCAGATTCGAGTTTAAATTTTCAGATTTAAATTAAAATTTGCATAAAAAGAATTCGTCAAATTCGAATACAGTAATTCTTTTCCCACGAAATTTATTTGTTTTTCTCGATATTTGAAAAAAAAAAAAAAAGGAATGTAAATTATTCCATTTCATTTATTTTTATCTTGATCATAATAATTTTTCTCAAACCGATTTTCATTTCACGTGGTCCTATGTACATTCGAATTTTATCGAATATCCAATATAAATTTCAAATATTTGAACCATCCCAAATTACCTTCTTTGTTCGTCAACGAAACAATCCATTTCGCCCGTTTCGAAATCGATTTTCCCTTTTCGACCACCTCATCTATCACCTCGAAAGCCAAACAACGACTTCGAAATCCATTATTCCAAATTAAAAGTGATCTCCTTTCCAAGTCCCGTTTAACTTCTCTCATTCATGATCATCGAGGCACGGAATGGCGACCATTCTTCGACCACGAGATATCCGCTCCGACCAATCCTTAACCCTTTCGCCATCATAGACGAGATGAACTCGGGACCACAATGGAATCGTTAATGCAATTCTCTGGACGAGATATCTCGCGTGGCGAGATAAAGAAAGAAATGAAAAATCTCTTCTTCTTGAAACTTTTCTCCCGTTCAAGTATTTAGCGAATAATGCATTACATTTGGAATAATCTTCTTTCGACGAGGGGAATAACGTTTTAAGGAAGCGAAACCAACGTTTAAAGTTTCGATGTCTTTTTCTTTCATTTTAACATAACTTTGCTAAGATAAAGAATTTTTCATATAAAATATTTAATCTCTAAATTTCTCTATTCTTGTAGAAAAAAAAAGAAAAGAAAACTCCCAGGCAAAATTCCACTCGAAATACGAAAAAACAAATTTCCTAAATCTTAAAAGTCAACCCCTTCAAATATATTACGTACACTCTTAAACTTAAAATTCAAACAATCAGATCAAAATTTTCTTTTAACGTAACAAGTGTGATTCGTTTCACTTTTTATTCTCAACGATAGATCGCGATCTCGAAATCTCGAAACTCGTTCCTTCCTTCTCGAATTTCGAGACGACGGCCTACCAGCTTGAAATCACCCTCCTCCACCCTTCCCGCATTGTCGCGCGGCAGTGAATCGATATTCCAGCGTTGCACGTTTCTACAAAAGTTTCGCCGTGGCTACAGCCACGGTTACCTCATCCGGAAAAATGCAACACGTCTTTCAACCCTTTGTAACCTCTCGACTCGCACTTTATTTCGCGCTTTCCCGTTTCACGGCTCATATCTGATTCGTTCCATCAATCTAGCAAACTCTTTCATTGCCATTTGGTATCCTCTTTGTTTCCGTGTCACCCCCTGACCTATAATTAATTTAATCTCCTTTGCTCGCCCTCTGTCCTCTCGACTTTCTTCCACGACATGGACGAATTTTTCGTTTCAGAATCGGGCTAGCAATCGAAACTTCGATTTCTTTTGTCTACTAATTGATCCACATTGGTTGCGTAACTGATATGAGAATATATTATGCTAGTGTGATTTTTGTGGATTAATTATCGTTTTATCGTTCAATATTTCAAAGTATTGATATGTTTAAAGGGTTTCTAATCTCGTTGTTGAAAAAGAAGCAGGTGGAATGATATTGTATGTATAGAATATATTTTCTTTTTCATTTAAATTATTTAAGTTTATGAAAACTAAATAGGGAGGATATTAAAAATTTTAATTTTTTTCTCTAGTACGATGCTTTAGTTATATTTTTCGTTGTAAGATGTGAAATTGGGGCAAGATGTGTAGATTTTGGATAAATATGGAGAAACTGAAGAAACGAAATTACGAAAAACATTGGTCGAATTTTGTTTAGTTTATATTTAATATTTTGAAATAATTAAATGTTTCTTGCAATTCGTATTCAGATCTTGTTACACATATCTCGTTTTGAAAACTGTGTCAAATTTTGCCTCGAACCGATATTCTATTTTCTCTCTCGAAAATTAATCGTGCATAGCTTTCTTTTCGTTCGAACATACAATTTTAACTTTAACAAAGACTTCTGGCAATTTTCTTTCGTATTATACCCTGAACTGGCAACTTGGAAATTGCTCTATACTATAATTATTTTACTCGAAATTCAGTTTACAAAGGTGATTTTGAGTCGACTCGAAGTCAATCGATTTCGTTTGACCTATCAAAAGTTACTTGATGTAACTGTTTGTTCAAGCAACAACGTACTTTATGCAACATTTACAGTTTATAAATTAGTTTATAGGTTATTGTAAAAATTTTTTTAAATAATAATAACGAGAATAATAAGAGAAGATCTAGAGACGCGTTGAAATCTCCAGTGGATAATTTAATTCCTCTGTCACGACTTTGTCAAGATGTTTTTAGGAAACTGTTAGATTCTTATGCCAACATCATTTCACTGTTTCGTCTCTTAACTACTGAATTTCAACATGTACAATTACATTACTCTCTTGTCTTAACTTCTACGTTTCTCAAGTTTTAATCCAATTTACCACTCAACATTTCTCACATACTAAACTTTTCAATTAAATTACACACCTGTATATAAGCTCAAAAAATTTTTCTATTATACAGAAAATTTTCATTCATAAATGTCTCAAAATGGCACAATGTGGTCCAGAAAGAATTTTGTCAAGTCTTTCTTGAAGACTGAACTTATGTTTAGGAAAAAATTGCAAAACAAAAACATTTCCACTGTAATAATAAATAAAGTATATAAAATTGAAGTAATATATAAAAATTTTTCTTTGAAAAATAAATTGAAATAATATCATACAATTATATTTTCCTTTTTAGGGAACATAGAATCTGATTCAAAGTATAAATTAATTATTTATTTTTCTCGATAATTAAGTTGATTATATACGTATGCATCCACCTTCTTTCTCACTTTCTCACCTTCTTTCTCTATTTCACGTTCACAGTAATTACATTGTTGCCTTTGTTAACGTGTTGTAAAATATGTTATGTGCAAGCACATCAGTTTTTCTAAATCCTCTTAACAACCACGGCACGAGGAGCATGCTTCAAGTTGCCAGTACATAGGAACAATGTGGATAGAATTTCACAAGGGAGAAGAGTTGAAGGGGGTTGACGAAAGGTTTAAGAGATGATATTCACGTTGGTCACGTATTGTGGTAGTGGGCTATGGTGGTCTCTATGCAACAAAGTGAAACTACGGCAAAAAAACGTAGTGCATGCTTACTTTGCTTTCTTATTAATTATTAAAAAAAGAAGAAGAAGAAAAGAAAACAATATTATAGTTTACAAATTTTTCGAAATCTTCCAATATTAATTACGATGTTACGTTTTTTTAAAAATATTTTGTCTAGAAAAAACATTGTACACGCGCAAACTAGCTTAGTTTTGCTATTTTCATATATAATTTGAATTTATTTATTAGATTTGTGGAATTATCCTCTTTGATTAGGAAGTGTAATAAAATTTCTTTATTCTTTCATTATTCTTAATTACCTAATTCTAGATATTGAATAAAAAAGAAAAAGGAGAAATGCACTAATCATTATGCAACAATCAGATATCAATGAAAATTAATCAAAGAGGAAGTTTTTCATACGAGCCTTCCAATTATTCTTTCCAATAACTCTGACAATCCTATATCAACATTTGAGATAGACTCTTTGTCTATTTTCAATCCACGTATCCCCTTTCGATTCTTCTTCTTCTTTTTTTTTTTTTTTT
>NW_006263373.1:296394-299979 GCF_000469605.1 Apis dorsata
TTAGAAATAGGAAAACTATGAAAATTGGATTCGCGTCGTTCCCACTTTCTCACGAACTTGTCGTAACCATTACTAATAATTCCGATCCCTTATCGGCTACACTTTGCGGATTGGACGGTATATTTTCCACGTTAACGTGGCCCCGTAATTCACGTTATTCCGCGTCTAAACCTTACATTCATGGCTTCCGCTTCGCAAAAAAGTATGATATCGCCCCGTGCATATTCTCGCTCGTTTCGAATACGCTTGCAATAATCCATGATGCATGCGCACGCGTCTCTCGTCCTCGCATAAATTCTCTATTTTCACGCGTTCTCAATCTCCGAACAGGATTATTTATCGTCTCGTTTTTCATACGGCATTAATTATTTTGCACGCGAATTAACAGGTATTATTCCACGTTTCCCTCGAATAAAAAAGATCTGTGCGCTTCGTTTCTGATTTTTCTTATCTGATCGAGATAGTAATTCGTTTATGAATCGACGTTTAATTCGAGGATTCGTTGGTGATTTTATTTTTAGTAGGTGTTGTTGGAACACGAGGATATGTGACAAGTTTTTTTTTTTTTTGGTTATCAATTATTCGTTTCTTTTAGCTTATTATTTCAGAATTTGTTTCGATTATTTAATCACTATTTACCAGATTTATCAGGTATATTTGTAATATTCATTCAATTTGAATGACTATTATTTTAAAAAAATTAA
Source organism: Apis dorsata (assembly GCF_000469605.1). Classification (NCBI taxonomy): domain Eukaryota; kingdom Metazoa; phylum Arthropoda; class Insecta; order Hymenoptera; family Apidae; genus Apis; species Apis dorsata. Next base: position 297,099 of record NW_006263373.1, read on the forward strand.
AATGATTCCCCGATATATTTTCTCAAACGATATGAAATTATTTTTGAAGTATTGGAAGTAACACGTAATATTTTTTCCAAATAATTATCACTTCTCTGTCTCGTTAAATTTATTTTCAATTTCTCCATTGTTATCGCATATATTCGATCTCATTATATATGACACCGTAATAGAACGATCGTTGAATTTTCAACGATCGCGGACGGGTTTCATTGACCGATTTTCCATCGAGCTACTCTTATTGTTGAACTTTTATTTGCGCAAGATTTTCGATACAACACGGCTGTACGATTATCGATTCCCCCCTCCCTCCCTCCTGGCCGTAATGAAATGAAAATATTCGAAGGGATCGAGCCGGCTTTCGCGCGGGTTTGAAACCGCGATTGTTGAAAAATCCAACAGTATTATGGCGGATTTAAAATCGTCTTGAATTCAATTCTATATCGAAATCCATAAATTTCTATAAATATGCGAATCACTCGCCATTTTATATCGTCGATTATCAAATTGGCGCGTTCACGTTCTTTTGAAAAAATTATATATCCGATTAAAAAGAAGAGAACACTTCTCCTTGCGTATTTTTTATATTCCCGTACATTTTGTTTTATTATATTTTATTGTAAATCAAATATATTGGGGAAAATAATATTTAAAATATGAAGGGTAAGATTAATCTTATTTTCGTTCCAATTCTTTTTGCTTAGAAAATTTCACGATTGTTATTTCTGTAAAATTTCAAATTCCTAATTGAGCTTCGAATAACATTTAATTAGATTCGTCGAGTGAAAATTCGTTTTCTTGTAAAATTTTGAATCATATTAATAGATCATAAAAAAATTAAACGTAATTGGTTAATTAATGGGGGATGCGAAGCATATAAATAAAATACGGGGAGAAATTTCGAAAAATGTGAAATATGTGTTGATCGATTACAACGAAATAATAAAGGTTGATAATATTTTGACGCATGCAGGTGTAACGAGCGACGATCATTGTGCAAATGTGAAGGTATGCAACGTTTTCAATCGGGGAATGCATGCATCCATTAATTTTTTATTAATATTTTAATTTCAAATTTTCCTCGATTCAATTTATTATTCTGATTATCATTATCTTGATTTATTAAAAACAACACGCGAAGTAAAATACGAGAGACGCGCAGTTTAATTTTTAATTAGGATGCAAATGGAGGGGGGATCTGGATACATATTTTTATATAATTAGTCCATTGCACCCTCAAATGTTTTTAATTGTCTTTAAATTATTAAATTTTCAATTTTAAAAGAATCGAATCTGTTTGAGGAAAATTTTTCATAATCGTATATATTTGATTTAATTGGAATATTTTTTTCTTTTGTTTTTTAAAGGAATTAAATTCAAGAAGAAATAAAATGAACGAGATAAATTTATTCATATAATGATATCTGATAAATAATATATTATATTTTAATGATACCTGCAGTCATAAAATAAATCAAATATATGCAAATTAATTATTTTAAAAAATATTCTTGTTATTTTTATTATATACTTCATGTTCAACTATTTTACTACTATTTCCTTTAAGAGATTTCGCTTCAATATTTTTCGAGATAACATAATTTCGCAGACTTCTATCAAAATTAAACTAAGATTAATCCAATTACCTATATTTATATTTTTAAAATATTCCTACTCAAAATTCGAATAAGATTTCCAAAGATTGAAATCAGAAGAAAAAATTCATTCATATTCTTCGATAGATAATAGTTATGTTCACATTACTTTTGAGAAATAAATATTGAAAAAAAGAAAAACGAAAAAATATATATTATATTAGAAATATATATTAAAATATATATTATATTAGATCATGTATCAGAAGATAATTTTGCTTTCTTTAATAACAACGAATTTAAAAAAGAATAAAAATTAAATATTCAAAGAAGATATTTATCGCTTATACAAATATCATTGTCAAAGCTGATCTCAATGCCTTAACTACGTGGAGGAAACAGAGAGGTTAATGAACCTAATATGTTCCTAATATGTCCCTTCAGGGGTTGCGATGGGTATCCAGACCTGCATTAGGTCATTCATGCAGGCCCACACCTGAGCCCCCCAGTTAATGTACTCGTACCTGAGCTGTCCTATCAACGCTCAAACTGGTAATAATGATACCTTGTTGTCGCCCTATCAATAACGAAAATTGATCCTTTAAAGGTCAGACAAAATATAAGGGATAGAGTTGTATGTATGTACCAACACTTAACTTGCTATTGAATTCACTCATGAAAGTATAGTTGAAAATATTCTGCATTGTATAGTATTAGTACTTGTATAGTAACTATCTGGTAACTTTCACTATTCACCAATAATTGCTCTCGCTTCGAGGTACCAAAAATCTCGATGCAGCCTCCATGATATAAAATCTTTTAATCTTTGTGAAATAATGGATGAACACGTTTCCACGTGGAAAATCTTGGCATTGGAGGGTGTCGTTTCGAATTCTTCGCTCATAATTAATGCTGTCGAGGATATGAAAATTTATTTCACTTCGATCGATTTTTTCGTGGCTAGAAATTAGATGAGAGAATATTTTATATATATACAGGGGTTTTATCAATCAACCGTGGTCAAGTTTCGAACAACAAAATCGTGCTTTATGTTTTATCTAGCCGTTGGATTGGTCGTCGGCTGCATCGCCGTGGTATCGTTTATGCAAATTGGGGATAAATAATAAACGGGCGCCATCTAGTTTTCGCGTTCGAGAATTATTTCATCGGTTTTCATCGGGCGTTCGTGGTTGATTGAATTAAAGAGCTGTTGAATGGCTTTTGGCAAATTTTAGGATACGACGAAAGCTTTGTTGAACATTTTTTTTTCTTTTTTTTTTTTTTTT
>NW_006263373.1:300298-303992 GCF_000469605.1 Apis dorsata
CATACTTCGTTCGTTCGATAATTAATTCATCTTCATCGATTCTTTTGACGAATTTTCCATAGAAATTACCAGCCATGAAAATTGTCTGCCTCTTCCCGATACGAAGCTTTGACACGGTTGTAAATTTTTGATTTCACCTGTTAATCTCCTGAAAAATAAATCCTGTTCATGCCTGTTATTCTACTAGAAAGATTATAATAAAACGCACATTTATTAAAAAATTACATGAAAAATTTTCATGCCAAGAATATTTCAATTTTACACATACACGCACTATATACTTACAATTAATAACCCTTTAGAGAGAATAAATTCTATAATTCTCAAATTGCTTAATAAAGAAGCCTCCTGAAGTCTTCTTTTCAAAACTTTTGTACACCAATTTTTATATTTATTCTGGCCACGAATATATGTTATTACTCGTAAAAATCAAATCGACAACAACAAAGTCCATAAATCCATCGTACGCGATATAAACTCGTGCACAGACGGATTATTGGAGGAGAGGGTAGTAGAATTCCTTAGTAAGCTGACGCGGTAATGAATGAATTCATCATTTGTCCGCCCGAGGGATGCAATGATTGCCACTTGACCGTGTAAACGCGTGACGAGATCCGGTCGAAATTACGTATCGCTTGCCCGATGCGCATTCGCGACAGCAAATTGATCAGAGGTTTACGCAAACCGTCTGTCCCACGAGAGGGAGAGATTTCACCATTTTGGCGAGTTATTTCGTTTCAGCGATCTATGCGCATAAACCACGGCCTCGAACCGTTTGATAATTCTGTTGGGGGAAGGAGGGGGAAAGGGAAGATTTACTCTGATGGAAATGGATGATACAGGGGAGACGTTTTACCCAACGAGAGGAGGAGGGGGAGGAGGAAGAAGCGGGTTATAATTTGATTCCCCGTCGACTCGATTTCTTCGATATCTCGGCTTGAACTAATCGATTACTTTCGCAAGTTAATCTTTATCGAATTTATATTTATCAACATGGAATGGAGGATCCAATGATTTCTCTTTTTCTTTATCAAGTAAGAGTAGTGTTTCATACGCTTTCAGATTTAATTTTATTATTATTTTTTTTCTTCTTCTTTTCTTTGTTTTCTAGACAGGATTTTTTTTAACAATTGATTCAATTATCGATTGTTTCGAATACATTTTTTTGTAAGCGTTACATACATATAATTTTTAAAAGTAAAATTAAACAAATGGAGATCTTTGGAAAAATTTTGTTATTATTCTCTTAATATTGTATATAATTTTTAATTCTCTCATTAATTTTTATCGAATAAGTGGTAGAAATGTTTCAAGTATTATTTATTTAAATATAAATCTAAAGGGACAAATTTTTATTTACAAAAAAGAAAGAAAGAGATTGAGGAAATATTTAATTTAATTTAAGAGTTGATTCGATGAATAATGTTAGCTTAAAGTAGATTTCCGCAAGATTGTAACGATACCTTCTTTCCTCTCTCTAGCATTTCATTATTTACTGGCTGGAAGAGAGAAAACCGGTAACCCTTTCGGATTACAGTGATTATGGCGATTATTATGGCGGCTTCCTTCCCTTTCAGTTTCTGATCTCGTAGAATGATGTATAAAGAAGATATGCGGTAATATCGTGTTAAATCAAAATTTATGCTTGGCATAGAATAATATTTAATGCAAGTGTAAATAAATTTTTCCTCGTTTTTTATTTATTCTCTTCGAAAAACTTTCAATCAGATTCTTATTTAAAAATAATCACTAGATATTATTAGAGAAATTTATATTTTTCTACAGGAATGATATAATATCTTTGTATCAGTGATTTCTTGTGATTCTATAATTTTTCATTTATAGAATTATCGCGTGTAATCGTAGCTCGATTTCGTTTTACTTTTCTATCATTTGCAATGTTAAAAAGGAAGTTCTTTTATGCATAAATGAAGAACGTTGATAATTAACGAGGAATCTTAATCAACGAAGGAAATTTAAATCGATTCCTTTCGTCGTTTAATGGCCAATCAAGGGTTGCTTCACCGCAACCCTTTATACTTTTATGGTCATAGTGGTTTAAATTAATCTTACTTTTATATTAGCGTAAGAATTCGTCGATTAAAAAGGATTCAAAGCCTTTTCTTTTCGATGTAAAACGTATTTTGTCATTAAACAACAATAGTGATTAAAGTCAATATGATTTTAAAGAAGATATTTTAAACTCAATACTATATAAGTTTCGAAAGAAAGAAAGGGAAAGGAAGCTTTCTTTGTAACGAAAATTTGTATCTTTAATACGTTCAGGAGAGAATAATTATAATTGATCTTTAAATATTATTTTAAAAACGTTAATTTATCAATAACAATATACTTTAGAATTAAACAAGAAATCATCTTAAATTTCTGATAATTTTAATTTCTTTTATTTTTCTTCAATTATTTCAAGATAATTAATATTCACTGGAACCATACTTTCTTTACACTTAACACAAGATTCTACAAACATAACACGTCTAAAATTAATACACCCTATTCCCAACATTTTTCTCCCCCGAATGCAGATTAAAATGAAAATCAACTCAGCTTCTTCCCCTCGCAAAATGCATCAAATTCTGTTTCTTGGAGGGATGAAACGAGTTCCACTGAGTTTTCTCGAGAAGTCCGTTTGCTGAAAGATTTTCGAATCTGTGGCATTTTCTCGCGACAGGGGGACAATATCTCTGCCCTGATCAAATTAGAGGAAGTTGAATAGCGACAGGATAGCTTAGGGTGCCGCTCGTTCATCTCTGTTTGAAATAATACCTTCTCTCCCTTCGTCGAGGGACGAGATACGTCGATTAACGATGGTTCGACAATTAAAGACAATCATACTGGACAAGATCGAGTTTTGATATCGAATAACAACGTCCAAATGACTTTTTGTCACGAGGAATTAATCGAGGAAAATCCGTGGAAAAGTTGTTTTTCATTCGTAATTCGTTATGAATGAATATAGAATTTATTTGTTTCTCGAAAGAATTTGTTTTGGAATATGCACGTGTATAAATATGCGAGAAAAAGTGTTTTACAACGGTAAGGTTAATAAAGATTGTTAAATTTTGTCGTGTCTATTTATTCAATTTTATTTTAAATTATTAGAATACGATTAAAATTAATTCTTCAAAGGGAATCGATCAGCGTTACGATCTTCCTGAAAGATTGTCAGTTTAATCATAAAAAGCTATGGTAAAAAGAGGATGAAGACTTTAGGGGGGAGCGATATTAAATATGTACCATGATTTTTATAGTTTCCAATAAGAGTTTATTACGAGGTATGAACGTTATTTTTTAATAGCATCGAGTAACAGATTTTCTACGATAGTTTTGAATAATATCGTCGTATATTTTTCTCGCGCACGTATATTTTATTCATGGAACAAAAGCGTTTCAGAGATATTTGTTTCATAGATTTCTTTTTTTTTTTTTTTCCCTTCCTCCATAATTTATTTATTCGATTACTTTTATATTGTAAAATTAAATCGAGACAGAGGAAACGTATTTAAAAATCTAAATGATTTTTATCTTATAATGAGAATTTTAAATTAACTACCAACGAAAGATAGCTTATAATGAATTCTGGAACAGAATTTTTTCAATATCGATATCGGAAATTTTACAAACTGTAACGTTCTAACTATGTTTGTTCCTTTTTCCAATAACGTTTTTTTTTTTT
>NW_006263373.1:304184-307936 GCF_000469605.1 Apis dorsata
AAGAATAATGATATTCGGTTATAAGATTAAAATTTTTTTTCCAACTTCGCATTACGTGGCTTCGCAAATTAAAAATAATTGGTGAGATATTTTTTTTCGCGAATCAACTTTCATTCGAAAAAAGACGAGGCTTATTGTATAAAATGTTAAATACAAACGCATCATATCAACGAAACGATCTCACAAACCGACATTTAAATATTATTTTTGCATAAATTCTTTTCATTTATATCTCGCCAAAAAAACAATGCAATCACAACATTAAAAGTTAAAAGTATCAAGAATGAAAAATTCATAACATTGAGAAAATCACGAATTTCACTGAAAGCCAAGTGGTAACGGCCCCAATTCCCTGTTTCGTCAAGAGAAATACCGAAATAAAAACGAATCTCCTCCCCGAATGTGACAGAATCGAAGAAATTTTGCTCGAGAAATACCGTGCAGAAGAGCAGTCTCCCCTAAACGCGAGCCATTCGATTCATGCGCGGGATGCATGTCCCGGAAAGGATTGGCCCCGAAATCCCATCCCCTAATTTATTCTCCGCGTGTCCGAAGTTTCGAAATTCGCCGGGGTTCTGGGGGGAATTCTGGAGGCGAAGAATCGACAGCCGGTCTGCATCAAAATGCAAAAATAAGTTTTAACAAGGGAAAAGTCTGGGAAAGAGGGGGAGGAGGGGAGGTTGACTCGAAAGGCTTCGAGCTAAGACAGTGCCGCTCCCCTTCCACCCCCTTGTTTGTTTCCGGTGAGATGTACTAACTCTTGGTATTTGGCTTTTGTGTCGTCGTTTCGAACGATTGCCCAGGGATTGCAATCAGAATTTTTTTCTTCTTCTTCTATTCGTATTCGAAAGATATGGCGATATTGACTTTTACTGTAATCATTTCAAGTTTCAAGTTCGTATAATTTGTTCTGTTATACGGTTTATTAAGCTTCTTAGCCTTATATCTTTTATTTATTGTTCTTTTTTATCAATTTAATAATTTTTATACATTTAATTTAAAAATATTGTTTGGGGAATAATAGTGAAATCAGTTTTTATGATACGTGATCCATTATTGATTTCTAAAATAAAAACACGGGATATGGAATATTCGATGAATATTTTCAATAGGATTGAAATTGTTCATCTTATGGGGGGCGAGAAATTGGCAAGAATGGAATAAAGATGAATTCATGTTGAGAAATATTACGGTCGCTAAAAGACGGCGGATTCGATTGAAGTTGAAATTATAGGGGTGTATAGAGGTAGGAGCAAATATTTAAACGGGGGATGTACACACCCTTTACGATGCTAAATCAGAGTCTTCCTTTTAACCCTGTTCCTCTTTCTCTCCCCGTTTCGCGGATAAACAAATCGATGCAGCCACGTACATGATGTGGGCACGTGTATGCGTTCGAGGAAGCTGGAATTATTTCGTAGCATTTTCGGATTCAGAGTGAAGATGTAAAGTGTTCGATATATGTATATATACGTATATGTTTGTATTAGTTGCGAGAAAAAGAACGTTATATACTTCTTTTTATTTTATATTGATCATTTTATATGGGTTTTATATGGGTCTGTGAATTGGAAATATTTTATTTCTTAAAAATATTATATCGTTGATATAAAGAGAGTATTGTCAATGATCAAATATTTATTTAAAAAAAAGGAACGAATGATCGAGAGAGGAAGAAAATTGGAAAATTCATGGAAAAATCGCCTTGTGTTTAAATATTATGCTTTCATTAATTTCGAGTTCAAAAATTTCGATATTGGATTTACGATTCTTACGTTTTAAAGTAAAACGTTTTCCTTTATGACTAATCTATTCTACTGAGCAGCGAGTTCTAAGAAATCATAAAAAATTGACTACGTCGGTCCTTAAATTTTGAAAATATTTTTTCAAGAAAAGATTGAAGAAATTCCACTTTACAACCCAAGATTGAATTATATGCGATAAAACTATGAAATGGAATAATTCAATTTTTCGATCATAGAAACGAATTGAATTATGAAAGATATATTCATTTTCACAAGTTGTATGTAATTTATATAAATACGCTTTATTTATTGGATAAAATAAATGGTGAAGGAACGACGCGTTAATTTGAATTAATAAATAAACCGGATCCATTACTTTTTATTCGATCCTCAAAGAAACATTTCAATCATAAAATTGAAATTATCGTAGGAAAGAAATTAATTTCCTGTTTCGGTTAAACCAGTTCTTTGTTCATTGAATAGCCACACATCCCTTGTTAATATGTACGTATAAATCGTGATCGAGTAGGATTATGTTAATTCAGTTCAAGTTAATTAATGTCGCGAATTTCCCACGCTGTAGAATAGTTTGTTTTGAATAGTTGGAAATTTCATAATATTCCATATTTACGCTTACAGAATGTTGATGATTTCCTGAAATGCAATTACCGAGGGGTAAATGAAATTATATCTGTCTCTTCTATTAACTACATGCATTTGAGAAATTTTGTGGATTTTATCATTATTGGAAAAAGCATTTTTATTTTTGCATTTCTTGATATCTTTCTTATTCTATAATTTTCATTTTTATTTCATTTCTTTGTTCATCTGTCAAAGTATAAGAGGGTGAATTTATATACTTGTAATTAAATCCAAGAATATTCTTCTTGGCAATAATTATATTTTCCATAATTATCTAATTTATTAAGATCTTATTCTATTAATTCTATGAATAAGCTACATGTTATTGTGTCTCAGGATGTATGCATTACATTTAAGATTCACATTTAAGATCCTAAACGATGCGTTTCATTGCTCTTTATCTTTTTCTTCCCTATATATAGGGTGAATCAATTTCGATTGTTCTTTTGCTAATTTTAAACGCCACATAAGAATTTTTGATTAGTATATAATAATAACTAACTTGAAATATTTTCATGCATGAAATAAATGATAAATTATAAGGAATTTTTCAAATTTACAATTGTTAATTAATGAGATTCGTTTACGAAAATTAATTTACATGCAGCCAAAAAGCCATTCCACATTGTACAGTTGTAATTAGGGCATACTTAAATTTGCCCTGGTGACGTTCTGGCACATTTTTTGATCCTTGTGTGCTATTTCATTACTTGAGACGCGTGCACGCCTGGAATTTTTGATAATTATCTAAATAATTTTTCCTAAAATATTCGGCTTTTTAATTCTAAATAGGATCGATTGATTAAAAGAGTAATTAACATTCATCCAAATCCAAATCCAATAAAAAAAAAATTCTTACGATTTATTGATTTTGAACTTCGTCGATCTCAAAATACCAGAATAACAATTTTTCTAATTGAAAACAGAAACATTGATCCACTTTTCCATTTACCAATTTCACCCAATATATGCATATCCAGTAAACACAAAACGCATCCGCGAAAAGGGTTGCGCGGCCCTCAGAAGAATTTTCCTCTGGCGACGTAGAAACGAAAACGTCTTGCGTTAATGGATCTCCGCGGCCCTTTTTCTTTCTTCCTTTCTTCCTTTCTTCCCTTCTTTCTCCCTTCCTTCAACAAAGCGGCCGGCCAAAGGAACGTCGGCCGTCTGGAAAATCCTCGGTCGGCCTTCTCGCGCTTATCGCCTTCCGGTGGCAATATTTTAAAAAACGGACGTCTTTAGTCCCCGCTAGCCTCGTGCCATGCATTGTTAACTTGACCCACATACATCTCGGCACACCTGAACGCCCATACAGCGTGTACGCGCGTAGAAATAGAAGCGAGAGAGAGAGAGAGAGAGATAGAG
>NW_006263373.1:308084-309233 GCF_000469605.1 Apis dorsata
CGAGAAAACGTATCAGCAATGCGGCAACGGCCGCCCTTGTTGCCCTGGCGATGAATTATTCTTATGTTCAGCCTGCTCAGGGTTCGTCGCGATTATTCGTCGCCGGGGAAGGCATTCCTCGTTAAAGGAGGAGGAGGAGGAGGAGGAGATGTTTCTTAGTGGAAATTCCATGGATTTACGGATTCGTTAGTCGAAAAGACTAATGTGCTCGCGGTTTTATGATTTTTTTTTTGTATGTATTCCACCCTTGACTTCGATGGATGAAAGGTTTTTTTTTTTTTAAAGGAAACGAAGAGTGGTAAAGAGAGGGAACTTTGATTTTTTTTTTTGCGGTGAAATATTTGTCGTTTTTATTAAAAATATTAAAAATGTATTTTTAATAAGAGAATTAAGTATGATGAATATTTAAGAAAATTAACAATGCGAGGTTGGCTGGTTGTTTCGATCAATTTCGCGTCTTCCTGCCTACTTTCCTAAGTTCTCTAAGTTATTTAAGAATTCTAATATAAAATTCTATCTGTGACCTACAAAGATATTACCGGTTTCCGCGAGAATACTTTAAGCTGCAAATCTTCTTTACAAGTACATGGACGTAAGTTTCTGTCTCTCTTGAAAGAAAATGAAGCTTTCTATGAAATATTAATATTAGTGTAAAAGTGATAAATACACGTCCAAAAATCTGTTACCTTCGATCGCTGCAAATATTTTTCCATGGAAATATTATTTACGGTGTATATGAAAAACAATCGTGATCAGAAAATAGAGAAATATAATTTTAACGAAACAAATAGTGCAAGACAGTCGTGACAACTAGAATAAAATGGATGAAATAAATTGTTTTCGATGAAAATCAAATTTACATCATGATTACACATTTATTTTACAATTTTTAATAAATTTACAATTAAAAAAAGTGATATTCCTAAAATTCCTATAGTAAAAAAAAATACGATAACGAATATTAAAACACAAATAACAGAATTTCAATTTTCCTTTTTTTCTCTTTTTTTTTTTAAGAGAACTTTGTCTCCATGATAAGATACACGATGAAACTTCTATTAGAGTTCGCCAACAAAGTTAGATCTCTTTTTTATCCCCTTTACCGCTGGATTTGGCAAAAAAAAAAAAAAAAAAAAAAAAAAAAAAAAA
>NW_006263373.1:309626-310893 GCF_000469605.1 Apis dorsata
ACGACAATTCAATTCAGATTTTCATTTCTTCCCCGCGTTTCAATGGGAGTCTAACGTGTCATGAACTCCCAACTTTCTGAAGAGCGGGACAGAAATTAGTTTTTGCCGGTTACTGGGCGCGGATTCAGTATTCGGAGGAAATTCGGCTTCCCGTTGCCAAAGTTTCGTTCACCAGCGGACACGGAACAGGCATGTTACATCCCCTTCCCCCGCTTGGGGATACGTCTCGTGAAGGAGTGGAGGTCTTAGGAGTTGTGGTCTCGAGCCCCAAGTCAAAACATTTTCAGTGATATATAATATTATATATATAGCGTATTTGAGGTTTACTGCTAATTAACTGTTCAGTTATCGAATTTCAATCAAAACCCGTCTATAATGATCAATTAATTAATAATATCCGATGAAGAGTATACTCTCGATTGATATTGACTTCTAAATATATTGCAACGAAAATATTTTTTTTTTATTTGTTGGATTTTTGGCGTGGAAGTTTTTTTAAGTCTGGTTAATAAAGATTAATGAAAAAAAAATTCTCTCGATTTGCATATAAATTATGAAAAGTTGAGGTGAATTCTGATGTTTAAATTTAATCTATTTAATTTTCCTTTTTTCGTTTCATCCCCGAATTAAAAATTAGACATTTTTTAAACATGGAATTTTTACTTTCTGTTATTATTCCCTCGTAACGAGCAAATAAGAATTAAAGTAAAAATTAAATGTATGATATTCGGGATGCCTGAGAAAATAGAATGCGAAAATTTTTGTATACCACGTTCTAGTTTCTTTAACAAGTAAATATATACGGTATGCATATGATAATGTACACGCATCAGATGAAGGAAGACGAAGATAGATATAGCATTTTCACGTTTACCTCGATTTCCAGAATCGATTTTCCAAACTTGCATTTTACATAAATGCACTCAACATTATTCCTCTGCGATCCTAATCCTAACAATCTAAATTTTAGAGATTCAAAAAAGGAAAGAAAAAAGTATACATTTTAAATTCGCATCTATCAAGTATTTCTTCATCCCTAATTAATTATTAACAAACCTGTAAATACTTCAGATTCACGAACACGTTTTAACGCTCTCTGTTCATTTGATACTCGCATAATCTTACAAAGGATCCGGTTTTAGCTTTTTCGCTTTGCTCGAAGGCCCGCCAACGGTGGCACTTTTATTAATACACGGTGGCGCGAGTCATTCGTTAGTTTGTTTGCGCGTAGCTTTTTTTTTTCTTTTTTCTTTTTTTTTTTTTTTTT
>NW_006263373.1:311137-313878 GCF_000469605.1 Apis dorsata
TTGCGGGAATTTTTCGCGCAACGTGCCAGAATATTCACGAAACACCTTTTATTATTCCTGTTTCCGCGAAAAACTGGTTCTCTGGCCACTTTTTGCAAACCTGTCCCGCGACTCCAATGCCATTTTTCCATTCGAAAGTTGATTTCACCATTGGTTTATTATGCGAGAGGATGGCTCGCCAGCCGAAAGTGCCGCGTTTAAATTGTGTTTCGTTTTTTGGCGGGGGATGGTTGGGGTTGGGGTAGTAGTAGTTTTCAACGTTTCTCTCTATCCCTCTCTTTCTATCTCTCTCTTTATACTTTCAGGGATTTCGAATAATATTTTCTAGAAAAAAAGTGCAGGCACAGAGTGAATTCTATAAATTCTATAAACATATCGAGGTTACTCACGAATTAATTACTTTTATAATTTTTTTCCAATGAAAACGCGTAATGAAAAGAAAAAGTGACCAAATTTTCTTGTTAGTTCTCGTAGAATATAAAATTTAACTTGAAAGTGGATAAATCATGGTAATTCGTCGGGAGAATAAAGATCATTATCCAGAACGAGACGAGGTTACACCAGTAGTAGCGCGCCCCTCCATTTTCTGAAAGAATCCCGGAATTACCGCAATTTCCCGCCGCGAAAATATAATTCACGAAACCCTCTTCAAGTTAAAATGCGCCACGTCACAAGTGACCAATTCTTTCTCGAGCGAGAGGTGCTTCGACGCTCGCAAAGTATCTTAATTAACGAGGTGGCGCGCCTCGAAGCGGAAGAAGGGTCGATAGATGGGAGGGAATGGGAGAAGGAGAGAGACGAGCGATAATAAACCGTGTCGATCTCGAATAACACAGTTTTCTTTTCTTCTCCCTCTTCTTCTTCCACGATTAATCACAGTAACATTTGTTTGCGACAAAATTTTCTATAAATCCAATCGTATTGATAATATCATCCAATTTTAGAGAAAATGTTAAACGAAATTACATGTTTCTATCGATTTGTCGAATTTCTTTTCGAAATTTCGTTTTTCTCTCTCTCTCTCTCTCTCTCTACGATCGAAAACATCGCGTGGACGACAAAACGGTCGAAGAAGAAATGGGGTTGGGAAAGAAATCCGGATTCCGGCGACCGGTCCAAGTTATTTTGCAATTTTATCGGCTCGTTTTGTCCGGCCAATTGCTACGCCATAAAAAGTAAGCGCGCGAGACGGGGGGTAAACAGAGGAGGGGGGGGGGAAAGGAGGGCGCGCGGAGGGTGGACATTGCGAAATTGGAGGAGGCAAAATGCCGGGCATCGGAAAAGCAATTGTCCGGATTAAACGTTGGCGGTCTTCCGCCCTGGACCTTTTCATATCCAGATTTAATTTATTCCACCGATAGCGCGCCGCTGGACGCGCGATCGAATCGCGATTACCGCCCTGCTGCCCTGATCAGAAATTCGAAATATTCAATTAATTTCACGGCTGCCACCCGTGATCGAGGGGTGTTAGATCCTCGTACAAAACATTCCTCGACCCACCTTGAATATCGAGCATTCCAGTTTTTCGGGATAAATACGTGGATTAGGGTTTAAGGGGTGGGAGGGTATGAATGAGGGATGCGCCAACGTTTGACGAATTCGTCAAATTGCTCCTTCTTATTCGTTCGATTTGATTCTCCCTCCCCCTTTCTTTATTGATTCGATCGATTCGAGTATTCTAGCTTCTTGCGGTTGAGCATGAAGGGAAAATGGCGAAGAAATTAGATTTAGGAACGCCTTTTTTCCATCTGGATCGAAGAATTTTTTGAAACGTGGTAATAATAGGATAATAATAGGATTCGATGATATTTGTAGGATTATTAATTAATATTTGATACTTATTTTTAAGCAATTTAAATTTTCATATCCTTTTTGTTGTAAAAAGATAAAATTTATTGGAAATATTGTTCTTTTGATTATTTCTATAATAATGTAAATAGCGAAATTTTTCAGTGGAATTAATTTTGATGCGAATAAAAGCATTGTTTTTCATTTATTTGGCATTCGATATGTAAAATAATTTACGAATTGAACAAAAGAAAAAAAGAAAGAAAGAAACATCAGTACATTTATCGCACAAAAATGAATGATAATAAAATGAAAATAATAAGATAAGACTTCTTCTTTTATAAATAATTTTGAAAGCTAAATAAAATATTTTTATTAATCCCTCCTCTCATATTTGAAATTATATATATTCACATCTATACATTCCAAATAGCTTGTCAAAATCAGTCACGATTCTTCGAAATTTATGTATACAATATATTTACTCTCCTTTCCAAAACATTTCAAATTCGCAATAATATCTATCGAAACCTCTCGCAACTTATTTACATTTCTTCAGAACTATCCTTATTTACATTTCTTCAACTCACGTTTAGTATTTTCTTCGTATCTAATTCGTCATGGAAAATATTCATCGCGATCATCATCATCCGCTTATAATATTTACGCTTAGAAGGAGGGGGGTCGAAATTGCGAGATATCGCGTAATTGGCAACGATTCGAAATTTGTCCCACGATTTGTCTGCGGTTGTCGGCGTGGAGCCGATTTAAATAAGCGCATTTTAATTTAACGACACCGATAAATGCCTGTCGTATTATGAGCTTTATGTTCGCGTTAACAAGCTGCCTGCGTGCCCGATAATTTGTTAGGGAAAATTGGGCTGGAACCACGGCAGCAGGCTGCCGCTCTCCCCAGTTATGTCGGTCATGATCATCGCTGCAAACTTTTCCCC
>NW_006263373.1:314068-320680 GCF_000469605.1 Apis dorsata
TATAATTTGTATCACGATCAAATTGCACGGCCACTGTGCCCCGCGTCAACCGTATAAATTGCCCCGTCTCACGACACGATTAACTTTTACTGCGGAATCGGCGTTATTTCGTTGCGCAGTAATCGCGCAGATCGAGGAGCGATGATTGCGATTACGGGGTGGATGAGGGGGTGTTATTGGGAAGTTTGCTTAATCACTTGGTTGTTAAGGGGTTCGTGACACGAATGATTGTCGAGTATGTTTTTTTTTTTTTTCCTCTTTCTTTTTCTTTTTGGAAAATTTTTGCTTCGAAAAGTTATTGAATATTTTCGAGTCGGTTCAAGAGGGGGGAGAAAAATTATTCTAAGTTAAAAGATGGAGATTAATCTGACGATGAAGTCTGATTTTGATTAGATTTTGTTTTTAACAAAATTATAATGAATTATTATCTATTTATTTAGCATGATGGTTAAATTATTGATATAATTATAAGAGGATCAATATTTCGTAATTAACGAAACTTTGGAATTTTTATTCTCGTTAACGAGGTAATATTTTTCTGATAAAAATTAATTTCTAGCGACTTTTGAGACGAGTGGGAGATGAATTGAAAAAGAAAGGAAACTTTGAGTCGTTTCTTTTCTTTATGCGTTAATGAATGTAAATGAAAGCGCGTTTCTTAGGACGAGAATTTGATAAAGTTTTAACGAGAACACCAGCTAGTAAAATTTTCTCCGTTAAATATTATTGTTGTTTCTCTAATATCTTCATTTTTCATTTCCAGTAGATGATGATCTTGTTTACGATTCAAAAGTTTCTCAATTTATCATTGATTCTTTTATTTTCAATTGAATTACCATCCAATTTATTATCGAGTAATTATGATGGAATATTTATGAATATGTTCTGTATAAATTCTAAATTGTGAATGTTATAGAATATTAATTTACCATCGATTTTTAATATTCTTTGTTAATCAAATTTAACGTAAATTACAATTCGAATTAATCCGTGGAATGTCCACAACGAGAATAGATTATTATTGCGATGGTAACTTATTGTTTCAGAAGAATCGAATTAGTTAATTGGCACATGATCTCGCCAATTTTCTATTTGTAATCGTAATTTATACATCCTCGATAATATTGCTCAAAATTTGCCACCAATTATCGCTTCCAATTTGTATGTACGTTACGTTGACAAACGGATATCCTCCTGTCAATTTGTTCCGAGTAATTGAAAGATATATTTGTACATCGTGGAAAATTATACAGATTGTATTTCTATTTGAAACGTTAAATTATGAGAAAGGATTTGAAACAATGAATTGTACTACTATTCCGATCCTTCACGATACGTTAATTATTTTTCACATTGCTTTAATCATAAATTATCTCAGATTTCGAAGGTGAAAATTATATAAGTCTTAATTACTATAATTTGGAAAATTCTACGAGATATTTCGTATCTAGAAACTGAATATGAGCATAAGAGATTGATGCTTATATAAATTTAACATTTCATAATTCGAGTTTAATTAAATCGAAGAAGAAAAAATTAATTTAATACGAAAAGAGAATTATTTGCAAATGTTAGTATATTTTAATTCCCTTAGAAATAACGAATGTTTGCTTTTTTAATTTTTATATTTCATTCCTGAAACTGTTATAATTTATTTTGCAATTAATAAGTAAAGTGAAAATATTTTATCTTTATAGGTGCAATAGATTGTTATTAATACATTCATCAATGATCAATTTCCCAACTCCAAGATCTAAAAGCGAATATAAATTTGCATTCGAATTGAAACGACAAAAGGAAAAAAAAAAAAAATATTTATTCATAAACGAGAAGGAATTAATTTTTCTTGAAATCTATGAAATTGTATTCATTTGGAAGCGATTAAGTTTAAATTTTAAATTTGATATAACTCGAAACTTCTTGATTCTCGTTATTTGAATATAATTATGAAAAGTATCTCTCCACTTTAATACGTTATGAATATTAATTGTAAATTGAAATCTCTCTCTCTTTCTCTCTTCATCAAGTCATTTTGCAAAACGTTTACGTTTACGAGTTTTCATTAATTTCAAATTAATTACTTTAATGAACATCGATCGAACCTAGCATACCTGCTGAATATAAATCCCTGTAATGTTTCTTTGGATTCGATCGCCATTGCGTACTTATTAAATAACAGAATTTATTTTATGAATTTTAATATAATATTTTGTTCCACTTAATAGATATTTATCATAATTTCGGGGGCGTGAAAGGATAAAATTGTTACAAAAATAAATTTCAGCGACCTTTCATGTCACCATGAGATCTCCAGAATTCAGGAAGCACTAATGAGCTCATTACGCAATCAAAACTCTGTAACGATCGTCGAAATGTCGAAACTTCGAAGCGGCAGCCTTAATCGACTTTTCGAACTGTATTATGGCCTGAAGTTGCTCCTCTTCTTCTTTTTTTTTTGTTTGTTTTTTTTTTCTTTCAGAATGCATAAATATTTTCGATTAAACAATTCTCTCGAAACTATTTGAAACTCGTTTACGTCGACGATATGTAAATTTCGAGTGAAAATATCTCGTCGTTTCTGAGATTGTTTTTGAAATTCAATTCGACAAATTTAAGCTTTTTTTGAATTGCTTGAATTGTTGTTAGAGTCGGTGAAAAGTAATCACTTTTTTATTAAAAATATATTCTGACATTAGAAGATGCGTTCAAAATTTTGATATTAAAAAGTTTTAATTGTTAAAAAAGAAAATTTTAATGCACAAATCAAAGTTATAATTCCATCTTTAAATTCAAATTCTATGGATTTTGTTTTCAATTATTTTGAAATTATTCAAAGATGTATATTCAATTTTATTATTTCAATCGAATCAGCATTTGTATATATACAATTTCTATGAAAATTTGCAATGAATTGGTATAAAATTATATAATTCAAAAGCTATACCATTTCGATCAAATTTTCAATTATATTTTTAATTTATAACTCTGAATTTTAGTTTGAATTCAATTTTGAAATTATTTCGGAGATTTATGTATAATTTAAAGATACGTATAATCTTTCAACCAAATTTGTAATTATACCTTTAAATTTAAATTTTATGGATTTGATTTGAAATTATTTAGATTAGGTTTTATTAAAAAAAATATATATATAAGAGAATATACAGATATATAATAGAACAAATTACAAAACAATCAAACAATTATGAATTTTAATTAATTATCAGGAAATCTTCGTATCTTTCACTATTTAAGATTTACAATATCATTTTTTTATATTTAAATTATTCATGCCATCCTTAATAAATTTCTTGGATAAGATTCATTTTAAAAACATTACAAACTCTATTCGATCTTCTTTCTTGAGATATCGAAGAATATAATAAAGTTCGATGATATTCGAAACACTTCGATTTCGAAGTATAAAAGTTTCGCGAGAGTGAGACGCATCATGGGTTGTCGGAGAAGCATGACTTTGTCATGGAAATTAATGGAAATTATATTTGTGACGAAGGTAAATATATTACGTCATCAGCGTAATCCACGATAAAACTTTCTGACAGATCTAATATTTGTTACGTCAACTTTTGTTTACTTTGAATCTGAATATATATGTATGGAAAATTATGTAAAATCTTTCGCAAGAATTTCTTGAAATTAAGAATTATTCAAATTGTCTCGTTGCCAATTCAATTTAATTCGTAATTCGAGGGAATTAAAAAAAAGAAAATATTATTTAATATTTTAAGTGATTTATTTCATCGTTGTTCTACATATATACACATTTGTGTGCATAACGAATTAATAATCTTTAATACCAATTTTTTTTCCGACTTTACACCGGAAACTCCTTGAATCCATTTATCTTACGAATTCTATAGTCTTCAACCGTTGAAGCATGAACGAATGAATTTAACTTGGATCAAATTAGAATTAAACCTTTTTAATTCTAATTGGAATAAGAATCTCGAAATTAAATTCCTTTCGGAATTAAATCCTCCGACACTAGAAGAAACTCGTTTTTCTTTTCTGGCAAATAAATTTTTCTTTCCCATTTATTATCTATATCATTTAACCATCACATCCATATTATATAATTCTAAACAACAATTGTTCGTGATAATACAACGACAAATATTAATTAATTATAACGATAACAAATTGAATAAAAAATTTTCAAAATTTGGGATTAATCTTTCCTCGTGATAGAATACCATCGTAACGAAAAATTGTTAAAATTCTAAAGAGCCAAGAGTAAAAATTATTTTGTGGTCTAGTTTCGAAGGGGTTAACCACGAAATTCTTCCAAGCCGAAAAATTCGAAGAATTTCCTTGACAATTTTATTTCGACTTTATCCAGCAATAAGAGACTCTATTTTTCCACTTTGATCTCGAAAAAAAAAAAAAAGAAAAGCAAATAATTCGGATTGAAAATTGAGATAGTCGCATGCAAACAATGCCTTCAAGTTTTCGGTTGCTAATAAACGAAACGGAACGTCTCCCAGGTGATATTTATGCGAAACGAGGAAGGTGAGTTCTTTCGAAACGATTAAATTACGAAACTGCCTACCGTTGACACTTTGCCCCCGTAACTTCGTTTCCGTGGCATTCTCAAGAGGACTTTGCTCGAATTAAACTTTCTTTAACGTCTCTCCTCAAACGAGCAGAAACTCGAAACGACGACGAGTCTCGGCTTCGATTTCGTACAGGGCTTTCCTCGCGGATAAATTTGCGACTTTCATAGCGATTCGAACAGTGGCTCAACTTTATTGATCTTTGGGAAGCGTATCGAATGTCTCGTTATTCGTTGGAAGGTTTTGATTTAATTTTCGAAAATAAATTAAAAAAGAAATTGATTATTTCGAGATGATCTAAAAATCATTAACTTTCTGCGTCAATTAACATAATATGGTTATTATAATGGATTTTGAATCATTGAAGATTAATCGTGGATATGGATTAATTGTAATGTACGTGAAATTCATTACTGTGATGTTTTAATTGTTGCTGTGTCTTTGTTCAATAATTTGTTAATAATACAAGCGAATTATTACACTATTAAATTTTCCTTTATACACAATTTATGCACAATTTATAATAAATATATAAATACAATATAATAAAAAGTATATAAAAAAGTTAGAATTAATATACTTTTATAATTCTTTCACAATTCTCTTAAATAAATTGAAATCAATGTGCTGCAATAATAGTATTTTTCCTGTAAGTATTTTCTTGATGACAGGAAATATTATTTCCTTTCGAAGTATCTTATTAATTAACCTATTTATAAAATTAGTTGTTTATAACAGAAATATCTTCGTCTTTCGTTATCGACGTATAATATTTATATCCCTTATGTTATAAACATCCCTTACGTTCTCCTCAAAGAATATCCTCCTTATGTTAGCTTATATTTAGTATTAGTGTCAATTAAAGATAGCACATTATTCAAAAGATGAATAATCCGTTATAAATATATCCATTTTACTACTACGTACGTAGTAAAAAAATTTTCCTTTTCATTTTTGAATCGACAACAAATTTAAAAAATGGAGGAGTGTCAGAATCTATATCAGTCCGTGAGAAAATAGCTCGCATCACTTTTAGTAGCATCTGGTACATCCTATATTTTCCAAGTATATGAATTGCCAAACTTGAGATTTCATATCTCAAGGGTCAACCCTGTTTCCCCGCTAAATTTCACCCGAATGGATCATCCGCGTCATTCAAAAGCGGATATTTTCATCGAAAGATTTAATATTTGTTTCCATCCCTGAATTTAATCAAAATTTAACTTAACATCTCGAAGAGGTTATTGAATATTTTTTAAATCGACTCTCCACGAAAATTTGAAACAAATTCCAATCCCTTTATTTTAATAATTAAGAAATATAATGCGAACAGAAATTCGAAAATTTTTAGAGGAGTGTTCCAACAGAGTGGATCAATCAAAATTTAATTTCTTAGTTTTTGTAATCCGCTTCGATGCGCGCAGGTGTTACTATATTCGAAAGCTCGAGGAGTCAGTCTCAACAAAATCATCCGAGCGTAACACAATTATTATCGCTCTGTAGAGTACCAACCATTGTTATTAATGTAATCTTTGGAGTGCATGGAATGATCCATTTCAATCTATAAACGCGATCATCATCTACCAAACCAAACCAAATGGAACGTGAACGGTTCAATAATTTAATCTAAACTTTCAAAATTTCCGTCCATTCTTTGTATGATGCGAATTATATCATTAGAACGCATACATTTCCTATTTTTCATCAACCAAAATCCCCTTCAAACGCAAAAATTTACCATTTACCAATTTTTTCATCAAAGATACAATCCACTTTCTATTTATATTTCGACACAAATCCGGATCCACTCATCAATTTTCCATCGAATCCACTTCGTAATCCACTTTCTGTTTACACTTCGTTCGCAAAACAAAGAAGCGGACGAAAATATGTTTTGATCCACGCCACCAAATCCACGTCGCAAACCATGGTATCATATATATCGTCTGCAGACGAATATCAACGAAGGAAAAAAAGAAAAGAAAAAAAAAAAAAAAAAGCAGATCTCAGCACGTTCGTTATCAAATAAGAAGCGACA
>NW_006263373.1:320875-324196 GCF_000469605.1 Apis dorsata
GCGACAGTGGATCTTCCGTTCCGGGTCAACAAACGCGCGCGATGCAGGAAATTAGCAATGCAAATGCTCCGTCCCATTTTACGGATGGGCAGGCTGTGTGTAAGCCGCGTAAGCCAGCGCGAAGTCGGTGCCCGGGCACACGTGCAAACGTAGTTAATGTTCCGATTTCGTGCGGGGCTAAACCACTGACATAATATGCCAGAGTAAACACTCTGTCGAAATTCCGCAACATTCTAAACAGCATTAGACCGCCCGTCGCGCGTTATTAACTTCGTTACGAAAGAAGAAGAAACGTAGCATACGGCCGGTATCGCCAATTAAGCGAATCGAATATCACGAATTTAATTGTTATGCACTTTCACGAAATGAAATCTTTTGGTCACACAGTTTAGTTGAAAGTTGAATTTTTGTTGTCTTAAAATTGGTATCTTGTTTTAATTTTAAAAGAAGTAGTAATTTCTGTCAGTATCGCATCTTGAGACATTTCCTCGTGTATCTTGTTGATTTATCTTATTCGTTTTATGCGTTGGGTTCATTTCGGGGTAGCTTAATGGTCACGTCATATTTCTTGATACATTTACTTCTTTCTGGGTGTCGAGTAGGCTTTTGGAAATTGCCTTCGTAATCTGGCCAAAAAAATGGTACATTTCTGAAGAAATGAATTTCATAAGATACTATATTATTATATAAAGTAATAATTTTCGATAAATTTTGATAATATAATAATAATTATATAATAATATAGTAATAATTTTTGATAAATTATATAAAAAAAATTTTATAGTATCTTATAAAAATTAATTTAATTTTTAATTTTAGTCAATAGTGAATTTGATTGGAATTGTTATATATAGGCAAGATATGTGGAATAAATTTTTAGTAATTGCAAAAAACAATTTGATTGTTAACATCATCAGAATTTTGTTTTATTTTTTCCCGTGTAATAGAGATAAATACGTGGACAGGGAAATTAAGAAATTTATTAGGATGCTTCTACATCATTTATGAAGGGTAATAATTTAAATTTTACGTTTTTACGTTTTACGCGTTTCATAAAATGAATAAGATAAATGTGCTTGCATAAAATTATCTGAATTTATGAGAGCCATGCAACTCTGAAATTACTTTGTCATTCGGCAACGTCGTAAGATGTAAAATATTTGGCCATCTGCATCCCATATTGTCACATGTTCAACACTGAACGACACCAAAGCTCTTTTATGATTTAGATCCTTTGAATTGAGAGAAGATATTTAAATTATCAGGTAACGTTCATTCGTTGAGTGTATTATTATTCAAATATTGCATTTAACTTTCAAACTTGCATAAAAGACGTGACTGAAATATGGATAGTGCTTTTTAAATAAATGAATATTCGAATAAATAATATTCGAATATTCATTTATCCATTATTAAACGATAAAATAAAGTAATTATGGATATTCCTCTACTAATCATCTACTTTATCTTTCAAAATTTGAAGGTTGATGTCATTTACATTTAAAATACAAAATTCTAATGGAATAGTGACAATTTGGAATAGTATAATTTATCTGCTATTTTCCATCCTAATCTTTTTTCCATTTAATTACACAATCGACATATAAAAAAAAAGTAAAGATATTCATTAAAGATATTCTCTTTTTCAAAAACGTGACACAAAGCAACGAAAAAATCAAATGTATCTTTATTAAAAGTCAATTAAAATGTATCTAAAATTTAATTAAGCAGTCTGCAAACATTTCTACACTTTTCTCATAAAAATTTACAAAGGGTAACAAAGTTAATTCCGCTCTCTATCTACCGAGTGTAATTACCGGTAGTTAATTTACGTTTCAAGATAATAAATTAAAAAATGAATGTTGTTTTCGTTCTGAAAAGGGAGTGTTCTTACCCCCATCAAAAAAACGATTTCTTCTCTTCCAAGATGAAAAATCTTTCTTTTGAGAAACGGTCGCAACTGAGAAAGGGTTAATAATAATAAAATCAGCGTTCCAGGTAATCATTTCGAACGAAATGGACCATTATACGGTAAATACGCGAATAAAAATCCCTGTTATTTTTATCCTTTACCCTGTTCCAATTAAACTCTCGTAAACCATTTTTATCGTCGTTGATACTTTTACGTTTTGAAAAATACTATTCGTGTAAATTTAATGTAAATGGTTCAATATTCAAATAAGATTGATATGTATATTGATTGAAAAACAGAAGAATGAATGAAATTTCAGACAGAGAGAGATATCAAAATTTGAAGAATTTTTAAGGAAATATTTTTAATGAAAAATTGGACAATAATCTTCTTTATGAGAATTTTTTTTTTTGTAAATTAATTAATGAAATTCTTGCTTCTATGAATTTTACAGAGTTAAAATGAATATTTTCAGGTTTCTTTGATAAATTATAATTTTGTATGAAAGAGTCTGATCTCTCTTTGATAAAAATGCTGGATAAATCGAGAGCTTATTTGATTCTTGATGGATTTTCTTTTCAGATTGGTAAGAGTAATTTCTTTGTAATACATATTTATTTATCATACTCTCGTAAAATAATTGTTTTTTTAATACAA
The DNA here is from genome assembly GCF_000469605.1 of Apis dorsata. Lineage (NCBI taxonomy): Eukaryota > Metazoa > Arthropoda > Insecta > Hymenoptera > Apidae > Apis > Apis dorsata. The sequence continues at coordinate 323,445 of NW_006263373.1, forward strand.
AAATCATTACTCTCTTTATTGTCCAGATTTCCGTTTCATTTTCATTTATTTCATTCATTTTACCATTCCTTAATTTACAAATGTTAACAAAAGAACATTTAATATTGAGGAAATTAAAATCAACTTTTTGCTTACACAGTTGCACAGCTCTATTACACAAATTTAGTTGAAAAAGTTTATTATTTGCCGTTGCTGACCCAAATGTAAATTATACCGTGATCAATATTTCAATTCCTCTCATACTTTAACCTACATTATATATATATAAAATGAAATAACACCGAACTCTATTAATACTCGATATAACTTTCACTGTAATAATTCTCGCGTAACAATAAACTTAAAAAAAAAAAGAAAAACCTTCAAAGTAAAAAATTCACACGCACAAAAGGAAAAAAAAAAAATATCACACGAATAGAACGAATATAAATCCATTATCCGACAGACAGAAAATATTTTCTGCCAATCGAATGGGATTAATTCTCCCGATAATGATTTGTGTTTTATATATATATCAAAAGATAAAATCGATTGGTTTTATTCCTTTGGCCTATTCCAAGGGTCTTCTAATTGCCTCATTCGACGAACATCAATGGCTTTAAAAGGAAAGGGGCATCCACCGACAAGCTGTGACCTAATTAGAAGGGATGAAACGATATTCCGGTCGGCGCCACGGCCTGAAAAACCCGAAACTCGAAATTTTTTCGACGTGAAAGCGCGGAAAGAGGGGAAAAAAAAAAAAAAAAAAAAAA
>NW_006263373.1:324414-334295 GCF_000469605.1 Apis dorsata
CATCACGTGTGACCTTCTGAACCATGTGCCATTTCCCTCGCGCATCCGTGGTTAAGTTACATTTTTCAGCATCCAGAGACGAGTACCATTCCTCCTACGAGCGTAGGAGGAATTAAATTAGGAAATATCCGTAGGAGCGACTCTTGCCGTGGCGTAACGACGTTATATCCTCTTTTATAACCTGTTTACAGCCCGTAATTGCGTTTCCTTAATTTTTACATCGTTTGACGGGGACGTAAGGAAGATTTAACTCGGCATTCTTCTCTTATTAAAGCTACGATGGACATTTATGAAACGTTGCGCATTCATGAAATTTCGCTTCAATTTTGATTCTTCCCAATTTTCATCGTGCTCGTATCGTTACGTCCGGTTGAAAATCAAGCCTGATTTAATTATCGACTTACACTACTTGCGGTGGAAGAAGCATTTTTTAAACAGGTGTTAAATCTTAAATCTCTGATTTCTGCAAAGTGAAATTAAACAATTATCAGAGTTAAAAAATTATTTTCAATATAAATTTAATTATTATAATTTATAAAAATTGAATTTATATTTCTAAATCACAAATCACATACGTTGAATATTTTTTATAATTTGTATAAGAAATAAGAAAATAATAGGAAATATTTTCATCTGTGATGCAAAGATGGTAACAGGATCGAATTGCTCGTTGACATTCGTGTTGAAGTAGTCTTTCCTATTCTAATATCCATCATCCCTGACCTGTATTAATGAGAGACGGTAAAATTTGTGACAATCCGATTATCGAAAGCTCCTACTGCAACGTCATCACACATTCGAAATGAATTAGTGTTTAGTTTAGTGTCGTTAATTTGTATCAATGGAAAGTCGATTAATATATAAATATGTACGATTGCTATTACGTAGCCCGTTTGTCAAGCTAGATATCGGGCAATTTACAGTATTTACAAAATTGTGACATTTATCGTAGATTTTGTGTTACATATTCGTCAAACTCCTGATTATACGTGTTTAATTGCTGTTCAACCGGATACGCGAATCATTGTCGAGAAATTTACGTTTCTCCAACAAGAGAAACGTTGAAAGAAGGGAAATGATTTTTTATTTTGTATTGGCTCGTATAGAGTCAATTCTCTAGAGTTAATTCGTTTCGACATGTTGGAAAATAATTTTTTCTCTTTTTTGATTCAACTACTTGCAATCGTTCTCTTTTTCGCGAATTCATTTCAGAATCTCATTAATGTGGTTTTCCTTCGCTCTGTGTACGTGATGTAATTAAAGATTGTACGCGATACACGTTTTATTTCTCTTTCTCTTTAAACATACGCGGTAAATTTAAATTATTACGGTTCTCGCATTTCCTAATTAATCCGCCCGAGATTTTAAAAATTTGGTATGGTATTTAAATTTTTATCATCTGTTCTCTCCGATGTGAAAGAATGTAAAGATAAGTGAATGTTATTAATGTAAAAATAAATATTGAAATGATTAATGTAATTTATCATTTATTTACAACTTTATATGATATATCATTAATCCTTTCGATGATATGAATACATATTTCTTGGATCAATGTATTGCAATTCGTACAAGATATTTTCTTTATCTAAAATTATCTATCAATTCAAACGATTAAATAACAATTTTTCGATCCTTGGATCAATGTATTGCAATTCGTACAAGATATTTCCTTTATCATCTAAAATTATCATCAATTCAAACGATTAAATAACAATTTTTCTATCCTTGGATCAATGTATTGCAATTCGTACAAGATCTTTCTTTTATCATCTAAAATTATCCATCAATCCAAACGATTAAATAACCATTTTTCTCTCCTTGGATCAATGCATTGCAATTCGTACAAGATATTTCCTTTATCATCTAAAATTCTCATCAATTCAAACGATTAAATAACAGTTTTTCTATCCTTGGATCAATGTATTGCAATTCGTACAAGATCTTTCTTTTATCATCTAAAATTATCCATCAATCCAAACGATTAAATAACAATTTTTCTATCCTTGGATCAATGTATTGCAATTCGTACAAGATATTTCTTTTATCATCTAAAATTATCCATCAATTCAAACGATTAAATAACAGTTTTTCTATCTTTCTTTGGATCATTATGGAAAATTATGGCGAACACGACGTATAATCTTTCGTATATCGTTTATAATTACTCTCAAGCTTATATTTCTATCGATCATCGTACGATAATTGCATTTACAACGAACATACACGATATACTATACATAATAATAAATAGCACAAAGAGATCGCCTGTTTAAACGCCTCCACCTGTTACTCTTTCCGTACACGTTTTTCCCGCGGATATACGTATCCGCAATTTTTCGCGATATAAAATGAAAAATTTAATGACCGCGCCACGTACTCGTCGGTCTTTGAGGCCATTCCCCTTCTTAGAGCACGCCCCATGCATATTCTATCGACGAACGCAAAACCGCACGGCAACCCCGTGGTAATGTTATTCCGCAACTCTGTCGGATCCATATCGATCCACGGATCACGGAAGATTTTGAAAAACGAGGCAGTGGCCGTGACCGCAACAGAGCAAGCCACGGTATCGCCTTTGATCCCGTGATCAAGTTGCGGACGTGACTTTTCTTTTCCTCTTTTCTTCCCTCTGGTATCTCGCTTCCCACGAATTATATCGAAGGAAGAGAAAAAAAGAAGAAGATAAACGAGAGCGAAGTTAACGAAAATTTGTGAAGAATTGCCTTTTTTTTTTTCTTCTATTTTTAATTCGAGGATCATATTATGAATTCCTGGTTGATCTTTGAATTTTATTTTCTGTATTCTTTCGGTTTAAAAATCTAACGATTTAATTAATGTTACTTTAATTCGAGGAGGAATATCAGTTCGATTTCTTATATTTGATAAATTTTAATTCGATTTTTCTAATTCTGTATTCATTTCCTTCAGTGATGGCAAATATTATACGATAGGAAGTTTAATTCTAAAATCATATGTAAATGAATTTTTCAAACATAATGGAGAATTTAAATATGATTTATATGGGATTAACAATATTGCTTGAAGTTTAAAAATTATAAAATACTTCAAGTATCATCGAATCATTGATTCACGGGAATAAATTGAAATACAAATTTGAAAAAATTTCAAAATATATACATATGTATATATATTTTTTAATTCTAGTCGTTTCAAATGTGAATATAGAACTTGAAACATATCGAAGAAATTAAATAGCAATAAAATGCGAGATCGTTTTTCTTCTTTATTTCCCCCTCCTGGGTGAATGCTACACCAGGGTGGAAGTAACAGGTAAATCCTCTTACCTCTTTGTCACCCAGTTGATGAACTCTGCAATGAAGAAAAGCAGTCTGGCCAACTGCTGTGGTCACATTTCGTGGAACGTTCATTTCGAACGTTGGTCCGTTGGTGAAATTGTGATTGCCAAACACATTTCCTCCCACCAGCTTTTGATCTCGAGCAAAAGTGCCTGAAAAACGTGAGTCGGCAAAATTAAATTTCCCTTTTTTTCCTTTTCTTTATCAAACTTTCTATCTAATCAGACTAAAAAAAATATATATAATTCCAATTTTTCTATTTAATTAGTTAAATTTTAATAATTAATATTATTGAACACGTAACTCGTTATTCAATATTCAAAGTTCAAAACTCTTCATATTCCTGATAAACAAATTCGAGACCAGCAAAGCGATGACTTGAACTTCCCTTAATCGCATCAGAGAGTTTGAAAAAAGAAATCTTCGATATCAGAATATTTCCAAAATTCACAAGAATTAATACAGATCCAAGATCTTTCATAATCTCCAGATACCATTACCTCGTTCGTTCCTTTCCTATTTCCTGAGCGAAATTCAATAACACCTTTCGAACACCAAGGCTCGTTCAACGTCACCATTAACACCTGGGAGAGGAGGAGAGGGAAGGCCTATTGTTTCCTACGGTCACGATAGTCTTTTATGACAGTGACTATTATGTGATCCCAGATCGACAAGGAATCGTCGCGGCGCATTGTGATTTCTATTGGCTATTGTTGGCGTTATCAAGAGAAATAGCGGAATTCCAATGACAGCTGTCAATGCCTACTTCATCATTGATTGCATCGATGCCTGAACCAGATAGCTGTACGACACTGGCCAGAAATCGTGAAATCGCTCGATTAATCCAATCTCCCTCCTTCGAGGAGGAGGTGATGGTTCTTTCGTCCCTTCGGAGATGAAAAACCATAAATCTGTTTCGAGTTATGGTTTCAACGTTCTAGATTCCACGATAACGGTTCTTTTCGAAACTGGAACAATGGATAGTTTCACTGTGACGATGTCGACAAAGCATCGAATTTGACTTCAGGCGTACCGAGCTTAATGCACCCCTAAATTAGGTTACTTATAGGATCGTGTTACAGCATGTGAAAGCCCTATTTGCGAGAGAATGCTTTGGAATCGTTGCTCAAAGTGTAAGTGTTATTCGTAAATTCGATTTATTAATTAGATTTTAGAAAGTCTTTTTTTTTTATATGTATATTATTCTCTTTTTCGTATCAACAGGGAAAAATAAACTCTGTTGACTTTTTTTTTTAGGATGGAGATGAAATTTTTAATATTTCTCAATATTCAAATATTTATATCGGCTGACCAATATATATTTATATTTTTTTTTTTTATTAAAATTCACTTGGAATAATATTAATTTTATATTTATTGGGGATTCAATATGCGGAATAATGTGCTGATATTTTCTATATTTATCTTTCATACTTATTTAATAACTCGCGTGCAATACTTTTTTCCACAAGTTTGATTATTCGAGATAGGATTTTTAATGTAATGGAGTCGCGTGTATAAGATGAATTTCTTTATTAATGCTTCGATCGAATTATCGATTCAATATAAAACGCATAAATTTCTAATCGAAGTAGAGAAATTTTAATTTAATATCAGCCTCATCTCTGTAGTTCAAATATACCATGATTGAATTAAATTAATTCAATTTATTTCACGCAGATATACGAGTTTCTTCTCTTGATGACTGTTAACAAATTACGTTACGAGTTAAACGATAAATTTATATTTTTCCTCGAATCATATTCACTTAAATTTTCATTTTTCACTCGATGTATAATATATAAAAATAACGCGAGGAATCTGTTATTTGTTCTTCACGCAGATATACGAGTTTCTTCTCTCGATGACTGTTAACAAATTACGAGTTAAACGATAAATTTATATCTTTCCTCGAATCAAATTCACTTAAATTTTCAATTTTCACGCGATGTATAATATATAAAAATAACGCGAGGAATCTGTTATTTGTTCTTCAAATAAAATTCTACCATCGATTTTTACCATCCATCCTCGAATACAAAACGTGTTTTTGTAGATCTACTCTTGACACGGTACCCCTATTACAAAATCTATCGATGAAAACGTTGAAATAATATCGATACGCACGAAAGGGGGTGCGCGCACCACCCTCACGATCGACCATCCATCCAGGAAGGCAAACTTTGGGCGGTGTGTGCACACGTCTGCCCTGTATTTCCATACGATCATCGCGAAATTTCGCGGTTAAACGTCGGGTCATCCGCATTTGAATAAGATTTGAATTTTCCGCCGGGCGAGCGGCAAACACTCCACCTCTTGTATTTCCATACCGCCACGTTGTATATATAAGGGCGCTATTTTTTATCAGAAGAGAAATTCAATAAGAGGAATTCCTCCTCGCCGGGATCTAAATAACGACGAATCGAATGGCTCGACGATTAAACGAACAAATTAAATCTCGTGTCTCGCGACACGATAATCTTCGCAATCTTCGCGCAAGGAAGAAAGTCTCTTATTTCCTTCTCATTTTTTTTTTTTTTTTTTTTCTCTCCAAGGAGTTTCAATTGTGCCACGGAATCACCGTTCCAAGTAGGTTCGAATCTAAAGGAAATCGCGGAGGAATGGAAGGAAAGGCGGAAAGAGGCAAAGAGAGAGAGAGAGAGAGAGAAAGAGACTTCATCCTGGATCTCGTTTCGTTTATTAATCCGAGAATTTTAACAGAAAGATAAAGGAACAGGCGCAATATTTGCAGATTGCGCCTGCCTAACACGAGATTTTCATCCGGTTTATTCTTTAAAAGACTAATATTCCACCTTTCTGATTATCCTCGCCAGACTCTCTTGGATATTGGCTGCCCCTTTTGTTATAAAGCGGACTTGAGAAAAATTCTTTAGGATCGCGGTAAGACTTTTGCTAATTAACTAGAAAGAAGAGAATTCTTGATTCTTGATCGAACTTGTTCTTTTCTTTTTCTTTTTTTTCTTTTTTTTTTTTTTTGGATCGATAACGCGCACTTAGCCTTCATCCATTTATTGGAATCGGTGAGGATCGATTGTCGAAGACTTGTCGAGGAAAAATTTCGTGGAGCGTTCATACCAGTTCTGATGGCTCGGTGCATTTATTTGAATATCAGATACCGAGGAGGAGGTATTCTTTGTTCCTTTTTTGGTTCCTCTTCGAGGAATGCGTTCGACTGGGAAGCTTTCTAGTTGGTAAATTTAGAGATCTTGGATCTTGGATGATGTTTTGATACGGTGGAAGATAGAGAGGGAGTTACTTGTTTTAAAGATTTGTCGAAGAGACGAAGCTTTTTTCCCCCAAACTATTTTCCAAAGACAATTTCCTTGGAATAATAATTTAACCAACTGTAAAAGTTTATACAATTTTCTTTAATTAAAACTTTGATATTATTGCGGCTTTTTTTTAGGATACGAGCAATTTAATTCTTTCTTAAATGAAGTGAAATTTAATTGGAGAGAAAAATTGTTAGCTTCGTTCAACAATAGATAATAAAAAAAATTTTATAAATAGTGTCAATTTAAAAAAAAGTCCATTTCATTAAAGATAGAATATATCTTTGTAAAATTATTTTCGAATAAATGAGAAAGACCTAGAAATCGATAAAAGTCTTCGGTAATCTTTAGGTAGAATCTGTAGGGCTTTCATGAATACCTAGATGTTCGCCTGTATCTTATAATCAGCACGCTACTCTCTCTCTACGACGAAGTGACAAGCTGGATAAATTGCAGCGTCGTCTTTTGATCACTCCATTCACTGTCTAAGTCTCGAAGACAGTCTTGGCTCTCTTCCTCTGCCCGCAAGAAAGTTTATTCTTGGCCTTTTTTCTTCGATGTTGATATATAGGTTACTAGACAAGACACTAGAGACAAGACACTAGAGACAAGAAACCGTAGAAATGGAAGGAGTTAAGTACATCGACGCGATGTTTATCAAATAATTTAAGGTGACGAATGAAGTTGTTGAAAGAATATTAAATTTCTTAATATTTATAATTTCGATATTATATAAAGTAAACGTGGTTAAATTGAAAGAAGAATTTCGAGAAAAATTTTTAAAAAATTCCAATATTTTATGACAAAATTTATATATACAACAATATATAATTTTATAATTCATTTCACTTCGTAATTTTCGCAAATTTACCGGATGGAAACATTTACCATCCATTTCCACACATTGCTGAATAAAAATGCTAACTCTTTTGCTAATAATCCGGGACAGAACATCTCGATATTAAGCAAGGAAAGAAGTAAAGGAAATAAAAAAGAAAATTCTCTTCCTAAATCCTTGTATCTTCGTAAATCTTCCACATTCAACCCTTATCCCTCTGTCCGCAATATCTTATTTTATACGTGCCCGTTCAAGACACGAGGGTTGCACAAGGCCAGGCTGAAGTACAGCGCAAAATTATAGAGCCATAAAGTAGGAGAATTCGAAGCGAGTTTCGACCCCGAAATCGACCTGCCATCCGCCACTCGCGATTGTTGCTCGCATTCGGTGGTTTAAGGTTTCGTGACACGTACGAGTCGTCGTTCAAACTCTCTTCAAATCTGTGGATACGTTTTAAAGTATCAAACTTTCTCTCCGCACGACGTTTTGCGCACGACGTTTATTTTAATTCCTTGGTCGGAATTTGTACGAGTTTTATGGTCGAAGCATTGTAGAGAGCATTTTCCCTTTTAATCTCTTGTGTAAGTTTCGATAAGTTATTTAATATTTATTTGACTTAACGAATATTTTAATTGTGGATAAATTCATAATATTTAATTTTTATTTTGTCTATAAATTTAAATGTAATTATTTTCAGTATCATTTAACAATTGAAAAGATTTTGAATTATATATATATATTTTTTTGTATGCAATGATTATGACAACATTTAGCATTTCGGAAAGGTTATTTATCGTAGAGTCTTTTAAGAAGATTGAACCTTGCAGTCGGAAAAAGTGCAACTTGCGTTATATAAGGGTTAAAATTTTCATGGAATGGAACAAAGGAAGGGAGAAATTCTCATAAATAATAGCAAGATTTATGTACACCGAGGAGGGAGAATAAATTTTGCACGAATGAATAAGATAAATGACTAGCCTGCAATAAACATTAAGAAACATTAGGAAATGAATTAAAAAATTCATGGGAACGTTCAGAATACCCCGACGTGGGTAATAAATAAAATTTTCGAAATTATTATAGCGAAGAAAATGATGAATCGAATAAAAATAATAAAACTATCAAAATTATATATAAATTATATCCACGAAATTATTTAATCGAATCATAATATTTTTTAATATATTAACGTGTCAAGTATAATTTCACATTTATTTTTGCAAAAAGAAAAAAATTAGAATGGTTGTAAAATAAATATTAAATTGAAAGTATTTTACAAATACTTTTCGTGTAGTGCCACATTCGTTATTCCTCAATTATGGAGCGCATAATTCATACGTCAAACTATATTTATCGCTAATCTATCATTTGTAAAGTACGGTTGAAAACGGTGTGCAACTAACACACGTTATATTTCAACGTCAATTCGATCCTCGTTAACCGGGGAGAAACGTCCACCGAATCAACCATTTTCATCAGACACCTGTCCACCGTGTAACGCGTAGTGAAATCTATTAATTGGTTTTCATCTTCCGACAAGAGGAGGAGACAATTTTCGTTCTCGCATTTGAGAAACGACACTTTTGTCAACGAGATATGGAAAGTTGGAGGAACTTCTTTGACATCGACACGATAGTTTGCTTGATAGTTTTTATTATCCCCCTCTCCCCGTTCGTTAAATTTCGTCGTGGGAGCAGACATTCAAAGGGAAACTAGCTGTCGTTTGTAGGACTCGCTTTTCAAAAACAGCTCGTGTTATCGAGTATCAGGCGGAATTGAGTTTCGATTTCATTCGTATTTCAGTCAACACCTGAAACTTCCCCTGTACTCTTTGTACTTCGATCAAACACCGGAGAGAACTTTTTATTAAAGTTTGGAACGGTTTGCTTGGGATTATAATAGCTGGTAATGGAATGAATAATAATGAGCTCGCGGTTGCGGGCCCCATTTAAAGTCCGTTTAAAATTGGTGAGAAATGTTTCGATAATTATTACATTAATATTGATTCGTTCGTCGATATTGAATTTATTTGGATATTTAATTAAATAAATAGCTTTCATTCAGAAATGAAATCAAATTAAATAGTATTCTTAGATTCGTCATATGCGAGTGTTTGAAATTTTTAAGCAAAATTGTTAAGTAATTTATTTGAATGAAAAGATAGAATATATCTTTTTTAATTCACAATATATAGTGAAAAATCCAAGAACAATAAAATTTCGATTTCCATTCTTTTATTATTTCAAAATTAATTCGAGTTATGAATAAACATAAAATCATGCCACGGATAAATATTTAAATTTTCGCGCGTAATATATCGAAGACAATATTCGATATTCGCGCGTAAAATTGAATCGAACGAAACGATAAGGTGAAATAAAAATTTGATCAAAATGAAATACAAAAAAAAAAAAAAAAAAAAAAAAAAAA
>NW_006263373.1:334480-341279 GCF_000469605.1 Apis dorsata
ATCTCTTGCCAGAGAATTCAAAGTACATGCCAGGTTTCCATCGGATTCAGAGGGAATGTTGGTGGAAAAAGACCAACTTCCGTGTGACGCGTAGAAAGAAGATATTTCAGCTTTTTACAACGGCCGTAAAACGACTTATCGGACGTGCAACGTGAAGGCTATCTGGCCAGTGATCTCTGTAATATTGCTTGCCGAAGTCGAGCCATTTTCAACGCCGTATATCGAAGTGAATTTAGTTAGTAGAGAAACGTGAGCCCTGTTTGATCGTTCCTCCAAAGGAATATACCTATATTCAATTTTGAATTTTGTTTTATTAACTCCACACCTATTCTCTGGAAAACGATATCGAACGTCGACACGGCTGGAATTATGCAGATCATGGCCTCGCTTCGTGGATGATGGAAATTTTATTAGTTTCGTTGGAATTTGTATGTTAATCCCGCGCCTAGCTTCCGTTCCGTTCATAGATGGCGTTACGGTGTCCTATTTCTATCGTATATCTCTTCATTGATTCCCACGCTTTTTTAACTTTTCCCCTATTTTTTTTTTTCTTCATCGCTTAAACTTTTCGCTAAATTTTCTAACCACTGGTGTTTCATTTTTCGCGAATTATATTTCTCTCGAATTGTCATCTCCTTTTTGTGACGGAGATTTATGATGATCAAAAATCTCTTAACCGTTCTCTCTCAATCGGAGACTTGGAGATTCTGGAATTGACATTCGATCAACGGTCCAAGAAGTAACTTCTCTAAGAGGAGTTAAAAATAATAATTCTCTATTGAAAATTTTTTCGATCCGAATTTCTCGTAAATCGAAAGAATCAAATATCAATTTAACGAATATATTCTTTCTTTCAAGTTTCATGAAAGATTGCTATTCACTCGCGAGCGACAATGATATTAAAAAAGATATTACTTTCGAATGATATCGTGTCGTTACGAAAAGCAACGATCTACGAATTAAACGCGATAAATAAAAAACGTACTCGATACCTTCCGCCGATGTACCACAACAGTGTGATATAGTTTTGTCATTGCGGTCGTTTCATCCGCGCTGATCAATAGATAGGGAACACTAAATAACGCGAGTTGTCGATTGCAACGAGCAAAAATCGTTACATGTCCGTGCAATGGCTGCCTGGAGCATTTTCGACGTCATAATTCAAGCGAGTTCGTTTTCACGATTAATAATATAGTAAACGCGATATCGCGCAAGCCTTTCTCTCTTTCTCTCTCTTTTTCTCTTTCTCTTTCTCTTTCTCTTCTCTCTCTTTTTTTTTTTATCCTCGAAAATCGACGTTTATTTTCACGCGAAAAACATTTATAATACCAGTTATATCATACTGTATATATATATATCACCTCGTCAATTCGTTCGGCTGACAGGATAGTAAAGTGAATTTTTGCGGGGAAATAAAAACGCTCCCTCTACGCGGTTGACGAGATATTTGCGTTTCTATCGATTATATTCCTTTCGAATTTAATAAAAAAAAAATGAATCATTTTTAAGCAGTTACCATCCTGATTGTTGAAATTGAACGAAAAATGTACCGTTGTTTGGAATGGAAGAAAAATAAACGTGTATATTTTTCTTTTTTCATATCAAAAAAAAAGAGCAGAAATAATATTAAATGGAACGAAATAAAATTAATTTATAAACACCCGAGGTATAATCGTAAATATACTGAATTTATTTATTAAATATCATTAATATTATTACGAAGTTGATTAATTTTAAAATTTGTTCCTGAAATTTTCGAATATTTGCGATTATTTAAAATTACTTTACTCTACAATTACAGTGATAAAGGAAATTAAATCACCGTTTATTGGAACGAATTTATCAATTTATTTTGTAAATTTAATTTAATAATTTGAATTCGAATGATCGACTCTTTTAACTTCTAAATCATTTTGACTTTATTGTACGTGGAATATTCTTGCTGTGATTATAGCAAAATATCGGTTATCGATAAAAATCGTTTATATAAATCATCAATTGTTATATAACTAAGAGTTTTTCGTTTTCTCGATTTTATGAATATTTCTTTTTCTTTTTTTTTTTGTCTATGAATTTAACGCGTGAAAGGATGCGTCTTTGGCATCAAAGTTTCTGCTGAAAAAGGAAACTGAAGATATTCAGAGTTCCTTGATGGTTCCTCTAATGCTTGGAACCTGTTCCTCGCAAATTTCTCGACAACCTTCGAATTTCCGTGAACGTGATATCCAAGAAGACAGACTAGTCTCTTTGATCACGTGAACTTGGTCACCTTGTGTCACGAATTCAATAGACCAACGCGGTTCTCAAGTGCTTTATGCGGATATCGAATTTCCTCGGGTATTCTCTGTATTTTGCAACTCTCTCGACAAGGTTCAAGGATATTGTAAGTGAAATATGTTCTTATACTCGAAATATTAATTTTTAATAATATTTACTGTTCTATATACTTTTTCCTCCATGATTAACATTTACACTCACATTTATAGAAAGTTATTGATCAATAACTTGTTATTCAACTTGTTTTGGAAGATGAATTAATTTTAATTCTAATAATTCTATTGAATCTTTCAGAACAGAATTTAGAATAGTTTGTCTCCCATTCAATTTTCGTGATATCTTAAACATATATAAATTAGCATATCTCTCCACTTTTACAAATATCAAAGTGACAACAAATGAAAAAATTGATGTATAAAGAGTTTAATTAACATTTAATTAATTAACAAACAATATTTATTATCCACAGCTATCAAATAGAATTTATTTCTCCTCTTTTTATGATAATTTGTACGTGGCTTTAATTTATCACGGTACAATACTAACGAATCATAAATATACGTGTAATTGCATTTTTTTTCTTTTGATAAAAAATTCGAAAAAAAAAACAACAACAAGAGAGATTAAAGCATGGTTTTAATAGTCGATCGTTCTCGTGCGCAATTAAACATGAAAATTTCTGCAAAGGAAGCAGTAACGCGCACGAGTCACGGAAATTCATCAAAAAGTATATTTTGCCGCGACGTCGAGTGGATATGAGAATCAACTGTAATTACATAGGGGGAGAGGGAGTTAGTAATTGCAACCGGTTAATTAGATTTTCAGGAGGGCGTGTACTCTACCCGTTGCAGAAATAGCTGACCGAAGAAGATCCGGATAATAGCAACGTGTAAATAAAATTGGATCTCTGCAAAAAGATTTTGTATCGATTATATATCTCGATTTATCGAAAGTATATTGTTATTCCTTCGTGAAATTAAATTCAATTAAATATTATGTTATAATATTTAATTCAGAATTTGATTAATCCACACGTTGATTAATCATCATAATGGATGCTGCATTAAACTTTGAACTCCTCCATTTTTTTTTTTGTAAAATCTATAATATTCGTGATAAATATGAATTTTAATAATTACTTGTCTATATCTTGTCTATTTTTCATTGATGCTATTCTATTCTTCAATATTAAATTCGAAAATTATTATCGAAAAGGAAAAGAAGAACCAATCGAGATAATTAAATTTAATTTTTGAATTACAATCACCAACCAACTTCTCAGAACATGTTAATAATCGTCCAAAATGAATCCAAAATCAAAATTCGCGCCAATTGTTTTCCTCAGAAGAAAAAAGCGATTTCTGAAAATTAAAACCATCCACCTCGACGAGAGTTAAATTTCAATTATTTCCTTTTCCGCGACATCGATAAAGACCGCTGCGAATCATCAACTGGTAGGAAAAAAAAAAAAAAAAAAAAAAAAAGAAAAAGAGAGAGGAAAAAAAAAGAAAAGAATCGACAAAATCGAAAGAGCGAAGAGGAAAAAGTGGCGAGAGAAACACTTTCGATTCACGCTAATAACTTTCAATTGGAATCGAATTCACGATGGAAAAGGTAAAACCGATTCGAAGAGGGGGGAGGAGGAGGAGGAAGGCACGCTTTTGGCCACATTGACCCGGATCACGAGATTTCTGTGTGACAGGCCGGTGACGAGACTAAAGGTTGCGCCACAATTTCACGGGTGAATTTAGCTACGTTGCACGTGAAATCCTTTGGAATCCTTGTTGTTGGACGATATAAAGGGACTCTATACAAACGTTATCACCATTGGCTGACGCGTAATCAACGTAGAAAACGAAATAGCTCATTTGCAGTGGTACGATTAGCCGGAGCTAACAATCGTACCAACTAATCTGTCTGATCTCTACGTCGCTCCCCTTTCATTCTCTTCATACTTCCATATGATAAAATTCAGGAGAATTCGTGTAACTGGTCGTGTAAAATTATGTTCAGAAAAATATTTCCATTATTGCATATAAAGTAATAATTTATAAAATTATTCAAAAATGATAGTGCACTGTCGAATGATATTTCTTGCGTTCGTCTATTTAAATTTTTTTTAATTGGGATAAATGCAATTGTTTTATTGTAATTGTGTTATTGTAACCAAGAAAAAGAATCGTAACATTGATAGAATTTTCGAAAAAAGTTGAATCAAAGGAATAAATTTTTCATTTTCTCTTATTTCCTGCAATCCTAGAATTCATTTTGTAGAAACATAATATAATCTACGTAAATTGAAATTGAATGTTATACTTTTTGTTCGCGTACAAATAGATACAAACTGGAAATTTATTTTTTTATGGATTTTATAAAAAAAAGTTTTATAGCCAATTAAAAGTTCGTGGTTCGAAATTGAATATTACATTTTCCATTTGTATAAAAGTATTTCGAATATTTTTCAATTAAGATACTAGAAAAATATTGGTATTTGAAATATTTTTCGATGCTTCAATGCGGTATTATTTTTATTTGCATTGTCCACATGTTAAAGAATTCGGTTTAATTCGCGTATGTAAAATATCGAAGTCAATACGATTCTTAAATAAAATTTCCTCTATTTGTTTTTAAACATTTGCTTAAAATTTATATATTTTATCAGTCTACGAATTATATTTTTAGACACAGAATCAAAGAATATAATATAATATAACAAACTATTCTTTCTTTCTCGAAAAGACAACAATGAAAGCATTGTCATATTACAATTTCACAGAATTATACAGCACTCAATTTCATTACTCGTAAAAATGGACAGAAATCGACGTGCAGGGAACATCTAAATCGATTCAGAATAATGTTCAATTCTCAATGAATCGTAAAAACAAATGATATTATAATAATATTTTTTTCGCGTCAATATACACAAATTGCTCGACAAATTGCATAGCAGTTGCTCGGATTCGACAGAAAAGGGCCGACCGTTATTTTACTCCCCAGTTACAAACAAGATATAACACTAGGGGCGCAATATGGAATCTTGTTTACGTTCCAGTGAGCCGTCATCCCTCCACGGTTAATAAATTTCAAAGATTCGCATCCGTGCGTTTCAGCGGCGTGGCGAACACTCGATTTGCGATACATCATCCGGCGAAATGCTTTGCAAAATGCTCGTTCGATCCAGGTTGGAAGGTGAACGAATTGGAAAGTAACACAAGCTAACTGGATGAGCACCGATTTCGTGCTCGCCTGCGCCCTCATCGATATTTCAGGTGGCGTCGCGCGGTCTCTCCTCACGGAAGAAGTCGTCGACGAAAGAGTAGTAAATTCTATTGCCAACGTCGCGTGCAGCTGCTGCTGCTGTACCTGGTTTTTCCGTTGCATAATAGAACAACGCGGCCAAGTTTCTGGCTTTGACGCGGTTCATCCCCGGCCGCTCTTTGGGGATGGCCTTCGTTCCATGCGACAATTTGCGATTCTCATGGTGGCTCCATGGTTTTTGGGACCGGTGGCGGAATAAACGAGACCATTCTCGCGGATAAATGTGCGGATGTGGCGTTATCGATGCGTGTTTGGTCGCGTTTCTGCGTCCAAGGTGTGTTCACCGCATGTGAAACAAGTTTGGGTATGGTTCGACACGAGAATGGTGGAAACGGAGAGTGTAGGTTGGATATTTTGGTATTATGTTAAGTTATTTAGTGATTATTCGATTATTTGTTTGAGCAATAAATGGTTGGTGGTTGTGTTAGATATTGTTTTATAAATGGTAATTGTTTGAATTAATTCAATGTAAAATATTTATAATACAAATTCCTTTAGGAATTTATTCATAAATATGATTTCATAAATGCATGGGATTGTATTGTAAAAGAGAAAATTAATTTGACAAATATGTAAGAAATAATAATATAGAATTAATTTTAATAAAGGAATAATTATATTCTATGTGAATTAATTATATGTATTTTTGTACTTTTTAGTGCTCAAGATTGTTATTTAAATATTGTAATTTAATGTTCATGATATATAAATGTTCATATATGATTCATCATATGTTATATTAATAAAATTCTTTTACTTTTCTTATTTAGATATTAGTAAACAAATAAAAAAGACAGATATAATATTATAATACAAATAATATTATTTTATATTTATTTATTTCAATTATTTTAATATTTCATAAAAAATATAATGAATAGAAGCTATTATATATATATGTATATATAATATATTTTATATATATTATATATAAAAAATAGCTATTTTTAAAAAAAATTATGTTTTTAAATTTCAAAAAAATCAAGTAATTATAGTAATTTATTAAAATTATACAATTAATAATTAAATTTTGGTAATTGTATATATTAAATTTTTAAACGATCTCCATATTGATATTTTGACTAAAGAAAGAAAATCTTTGAAAATATAAATATGAAATATTTTATTTAAATATTGTTAGATTTGAAATTTTTTAAGATTTTTTTAACATATATTTGTTATATCTGCTTTTTTTAAAAAT
>NW_006263373.1:342703-352238 GCF_000469605.1 Apis dorsata
ATTAGTTATTGGGACATTGAACTAGTAAGACGTATATTTCCGCCGCTTTGAAATTGAGGTATGCTTATTTATTAGTTTTTAATTTCTTTTAGACATTATTATTATGTTTATTCGTATATTATCAATATTGTCTTTTCATATTTATAAGATTTTAACTTTAAATTTATTTATTGCAAATAATTTATTTTTATGAGTGCGGAATACAAATTACAATCTATATCGAATTATTGTAATATATTTTAATAATATATACAAATATCTAAATGTAATATTGTATTAATTCGTTGTTATAAAATATGTCATTTGAATTCATTTGTTTTAAATTTGTATATTTATATTAATGCAAATGTAATTATTTAAAATTCGAATAATAGCCCTAATCTACGCCATGACACTTGACGCCTATTGGATGAAATATTGCGCAGTAAAGACGCCATGACACCTGTTTGTTGAATATATACATTAGAGGGCAGCATCACGTAAGTTGCAATGACGCAGTAAGAAAGTTTAGTTTAAAAAATTTCGTAGGAAGTTAGTAAAATATTTTTTCGTATTCGTAGATTTATCGTTTAGTGCAAATATAGTGTAGTGAATGTATTCAATATTTTTCTCGTTGTAATAAATAATGTTTGAGAAAATTTTAGTTATACGAAAACAGAGAGACATTAATTTTTTTGTAAGTATGATACATATATCCCCAGCATGTTAGACATAACCTAATATATTCAACGTTTATTAATAATTACATTGCTACAGGAATATTTAGAATCGAATTATTAGAATTTATTATTTTGTTGTGTTCGATAATTCATAAATCATATTTCATAATTGTTTAAATAATGTATATCATATTATATTATCGATTCCTCTATCTTCTCGCAATCTTTATTTTTTGTCAATTATTGTATCTTAATTTTCTCAATTTGATTAAGATCAATGGAGAAATTTTATTTATAAATTTAATTATTTTAAAGAAAAAAAACAATAGCAAGCAAAGAAAGCGAAAATGATAGAGGATATTGTCTGATTTTTTTCATTCCTTTTCTTCATCCGTTAACGAAGTTTTTACTTTCAGGAAATTTAGTGACCATGCGCAATGCAGTTGGTAGGGTCAGTGGATGCTGTATAGAAGCTTTTTATTGTTTTTTAGAGCATAGAGTAGCGTTTCGTTTATGGTTTAGGGACATGTGACAATAGAGTCTGTGTTTGTTGCGCATTGTAAATTGCTTCCAAAGCGTCGCAGTCTCTTTGACTTTTTAATCGCGAAGGTTTTTGTTGGCAATTTTCTGTGTTTCGCTTTGATAGTTTCTTTTTATTTTTTTCCATTCTTTTTCATATATTTATATTTTTTCTTTATTATTTATTGCTATGAATCATTTGGATATTAGGTTCATATTTAAGAAAAATTTCAAATTTAAAAGGAACTAATAGAAACTAGAAATATTAATAATATGTAATTGGTTTCCATATTAGAAATTCATAATAAATAATTTTTTATTGTTAGAAAATTGTTATCTTTTACAAATTTGCATTTAATGCATAATACAATTAATATATCTAAATTCCTTAAATAAATAAATAACAAATTTTAAAAATTAAAACTTTCAGCTTTTTTTTGAAATTTTTATCTAGATATAATAGTTTATAGATAAAATAATAACCTTTTCTTGTTTTTGTTTTTGTTTTTCAGATATTCTTTGCAATTTTTCATCTTTATTCATCGACATAGAGGATCTACCTTAATGATGTCCCTGATGAATTTTCCTGGGAGCTCGTCTGATGACTATCTCAGAGTAACAGTATCATCAACTACTGGTATTTGGGGTTTTTCACTGTTAGTTTCATTCATTTTCTACAAACGGTGAGTCATATTTTTTAATTCCTCCAGTCTCCAATCATAAAATGAATGAATCAATATGGAATGACTGGTTGTATTTTTTTTATTTTGGATTTGGCAAGTACAGTGATTATAAATATATAATATATTCATAAATAGTAATTTTATATTTTTTTAAGTAATAAAATTAGAATTTTGTTGTATTTCTAATTTTTAATTTTAAAATATTTTAATAGATATATAAATCTGTATATATTTGATAAATTTTGTATTTATAATATAAATAAGTAACTTGGAACGAATGTTTTTGATTTTTGAGGATTAACATGTTGAGGATGATATGAATCCCTCGGGTTTTAAATGTAGCAGAATTTCGTTGTTTAAATATCAGATTTTCATTATTATTATTGTTGTACGATAACAATAATAGTATTGGTAGCAATAAATATTTATTAAAATATTTTAATCGATAAGAATGTTGAGTTATTGTCTGTAATTTGCATATTACATGTGTAAAACGGATAGCTTTTGTGTTGCATATTAAAATCTCTATAAATGTTTTCTGTAAAATTTGTTCATTTTTCATAAAAGTATATGAATCAAAAATTAAGTAAAAAATAGTAGAAGTAAAATTTTTGTTTATATTTTGCACGTTCTTTATTTATTGTTTCGTTATGTAATTCTATTCGATGTTAGTTAAATATAATATATAATATAATATTATATAATATTATATAATATTATATAATATTTATAATTTACAAACGAGTAACAATACATTGCTGTATCGATGCACAATGTATTTTCAATATCTATATATAAATTTATTCGTGCTTAGTTTACGGTTAGTTTGTGGTAAATTTATGGAATTGCATCGGAAATCTCTTAAATAATCTATTAATATTATCCATAGTTTTGGATATTATAAACCAAATCATATTATTATATTTTACTATTAGTTAGTATATTAAAATATCATATCTATGAAATAATAATAACTGCTAATTATACGTGTGTACAATAGATAAATATTCATTAGAAATAATAAAAATAATAGAAAATTTTAAATAAAATATATATATATATATATAAAATGCGAATATCCTTTATGTAATGGTCAGCAACTTCTGCCAATCGATTTCAAGAAAATGGAATATGTATCACTTTAAATGATACAAGTGTGCCAAGTTTGAGTGTCGAAGGCGTCTCGAGATTTCTTTCTAGTATAGGTCCTTGCACTCAAGTATCACACAGAAAAATCTTTAAATGAGGTCTTTGTACGTCTGCCACGTAGCAAAAATTCGTTTCGATTTTTTCGGAATTTTCACATTAACGCTTGTTCAATTGTAAAGTATGTCATGTTATTTTTTTAATGTGTTAATGTATTGGAAAATATTCACGTTGAAATAAATTAATGTTGAAAATCCCCTTTGGATATTTCAATGTATTCATATTGATATAAATTAGCGTTGAAAATTCTATTGAATATTGCAAAGTACTCACGTTGAAATAAATTATAGTTGAAAATCCTTTCAATGAAATCAATTTCAATTTTTATTTTCACGGCAACGAGAGTGCTTTGTAATTTGAACTTTGCATTTTATCGAAAAATACGGGATTAAATAGATGGAATCGTAGATCATTTACGCTTCTTAAGTTTTCTACTTCCCTTCGAAATTAGTGTTCCTCGAATGCTAAAACTCGAGTTTTAGAAAGAGAAAAAAGAGGCTGCGTGCCGAAGAGGCCCGGCAAATTGCCATGCAAGAGGGTAACTACTAATGGCTCTGCATCTTCGGATGGAGGGTCATTCTTTTTATTATTCTGTCACTGTACTTGCCTGTAGTAATAGTAGTAGTAATTAACTTTGCATGCATTTTCACGTGAAGATATTGAAACAATCCTCAAGTTTAGGTAAGTGATATGAATTGATATTGATTACTTTTTGTTCCACCATTGTGAAGAACTATTAATTTTAATTAATCCTTCAAAGTAGTTTTGAACCTTAGTTTAAAATGGCTTTAGAATTGCATTTATCATGATTTTTTAAAAGTTGCGTCACGATTTAATAATTATCATCGTCATTAAATTTGACTATAAAATTGCTTTAGGAGGGTGTAGTGTAGTATAATAATTTCGCATTTTTTTTTAACAATAAATTGCGCGAAATTTCATATTATTTTATATAATAATAATTTCGATATTAAATTATAATCGGGTATTTAATATAATATTTTTTTTTAATTTCAAACGCAATATATTTTTTCAACTCGTTTTAATTTTAATTTTTAACTTATTGTTTTAATATGAAACAAGGGAGCGTATTTTATTTTTTAAATTTGCGACGCGAAACAAACACCTGTCTTAATTTGCCAACCAAGTTGCAAACAATTTAAAATTTTTACTAACGATGAATTGTAGCGTAGAGATTTAAGAACTAACAAAACTACTGCATTATTATAACTCTTTTCTGTAGTCTTGCACGCTTGTACTAGATTTTCTAGATTAGTGTCATGCATTATGAAACATAGTTGCACGAGATTTCATTAGTATTGCGAACAACGAAGTAACCGTTTTCGTTAGTTACTTTCTTTATTTTATATTCCACGACTTAATGTTATTATAATCAATTAAACATCCTTTATGTACGCAAGCTCTTGCTTTTTTATTTAACAAATTAATATGAGTTGCTTTTGTATGTTCTTTTCGTAGATTTTTCACATGTATTTCGAAAAATGTTACGTTGAAACAACAAGCATGGTAGTTTAGTTTAGTTTCAATGATAATTCTTAAGAATTTCATTTTCAGATCGACTTCATACTTCCAATCTCAAATTTGACCATCATGTTTCATCCTTATATTTCTTATATTCATTTAACTTTTAATCTAGTAGAGCTTCCCTCTATTAGAAAAATAGCTTTACAAAATTAATACTTTTGTCGATGATTATTATTATTTTCCTTTAATATAATTTATTATTATTATTCCTTCAATTAATTAAATTAAAGGATTGTTATCTGATTGATAACAATCCTTTGATTAGATGTAAAAAATAATTCTTGTAGAATTGATATTTTCGTAAGTAATAATTAACACTTTTCATTTTTCACACTTGACACCGGTGACCACTCGAGAAACCGAAGTACGCCACCGAAAAAACGAAAGAGGGGAAAGAAAAGGTCTGGTTTTACATTGCACGGAAAGGATCGCGTACAAAACCCCACGGATTAAGAGATGAGAGCCCCGTATGAAATATTTATCCAGTTAAAGTCGACATGTATATTTTTACGCGTTTCTCTCTCTTTTCTCCGCCCCTCCCTTGGAGACGGTTCAAACACGAAATTAATAGAGTTTGCGGGCACGGTTTCTTTAAAACGTGGAAAAGAGGGCACCGGTTATTCGGCGAGATTACTCGTAATCCTTATTTATAGACGGCGATGTAATGGAGGAACCGTGGCGCCCGCTAATTTCTTTAATCACGATCGTTCTGAGTAATAAGTGCCACCTGTTCCTGATTGCTTCCCCGGTTCGATTATCGAACCAACGATCGTATCCAGGATACGTGTTATAATAAAACGTTGACGTTGATTCGTAGCAGAACTTAGATTCTACAACGAATCAGGAAATGGATAGAAGATTCTTTTTTAGAATCGTTAAAATTTTTCTGAACAATAGAAATAAAATTTTAAAATTGCTTTCCAAAATGTTTAAATTGATCTTCTTCGAGATGTTGGCAGATGATTAAAATTTTCGCTATAATTGTTGCGAATCCTCCTCCTCGAATCGTATAGGAGTCATCTGATACGTTTCTCGAATATCAGAGAAATTTTCTGGAACTTTTTTTATTGATTCGTAAACGAGATTCGATGCAATGCAAAGGATCATCGTATATTTCTGTTCGTCGTCGCGACGACCCTTGACAAATCGCAGACAGTTGCCTTTGCAAAGCGTTCGATTTTGTCCGCGTCATCGAGGGATACGTGAAAGGAAGTGACGATACTTCTTAGATATTCTTTCGGATTAATCTGGCGATATAACGTAAACTCTGGACGTCGTGACGATTTGTCAGAATTTGTAGGACGAATGTCGATGTTGACAATCATCTTTGATGATTGATAGTGTCTTTGTAAAAAGACGAAGCGAAAGTGTACATTCTTTTCGTGTTATTCCATTTCTGAAAATAGATTGCAGTTTTCTATGATTTCGAGGTTTGGAGAATTTGTCAATTCTTTAATCCTATATTTTTCCAAAAACAAGAGTCAGTTTATAGAGAGATGTATATCGTAAATTGCATTGTTCTTATTTCTATTGAATATGTTTCTATTTTAGGAGTAGATTTATAAATTTTAAACATAAAAAACTGCAATTAATTCGCATTTAATTCATTGTGTTAGTTATTTGTTGGTTGATTAAATAAATATGTATAACATTTGTCGATTTTTTGTTAGGATGATTCGATTCGGTTTCATAATTTCTTCATAAATTAAACACTTGAACGATGAAATAGTAGTAATTAAAATATTGTTGAATATTTCATTCATCCTTTTCCCATTGTTAAAAGAATAATTACGAATATAAAAATAAACGACAGATGCAAATATTAAACGTAATATATTTCAATCTTTTATTTTAATCACTTTTCAATTACACGTGATTGAATGTGAAATCGATTATACTCGTTCAATCTGTAAATAAAAAAAAAAGAGATAATTGAAACCCAGATATAATTTACAGAGATATCGAAATAAATAATAATGATATTTAATTACGAAGCACATATCCTTTTATTTCCTGCATTTTCACGTGCATAATGAGATTCAATTAGAGGCAACTTTGCGATGAATTGATCGATTTACGATTCGATTTCAATGGATCATAATGAAACGAGCAGAATAATTCTTAACTATTGTTTCGACGATGTTACGCGTCTGATATTTGTGGTTCGATTCTGGTTCGACTATTTTAATTCATTCCATTATACACTCAATTTAGAGTTATATAATTTTCATACAACTAATCAACCATTATTCGATACACATCGTGTAAATTCAATTATAAATTCATACGTAACTGGTACGCGATTAATCAATAAAAACCAAATATACCTACGTGTAATTGATACGTGTAGATCTAAATGGAACCTCTCATCATTCATGTAAATTTACCATTATATCTCTCAACTATTAGGGATAGAGAAAATTCGATTAATTCCAATGTGTATTTTCTAATTCCAATGAATGTATCCATTACAAGATCGTATCAAAAATATTCAAAATAAATATCGCGATAATCTTCGAATAAAATATTATTTTAAAATTATTACTCAAACAAAAGTAAATAATTATCATAAAGAAAACGCATTCGTCATCTAATTATCGCCAGAATATTAAAAATATCTGGCGAGAAACGTATCGAAAGAATTTTTCTCCAATTTTTCTTCAAACTAACTCCAGATAATGCATTAAGTAGAAAGTCTCTGGACGAAATCGTGCGGCTATCTATCACGAAGAAAGTCGAATCGACTATCCAGAATCCTGTGTCGTTACCCGTAGCAGCTAGGTAGCGGAAAATTCTTCTGGTCTGACCGGAACGAATGGCGTTATCCCTCAACTTCCCCCCGTATATTTCACGACGGTGTTTTCCACCCTCCTTCCACACACACATACACGTGTACGTGCGTATATTTGTGCGTCGAGAAATTGAAAAACAAACGACCATTACTATCCTCGCGTTTGCCAAGTCAGATTTTTCCATCCTCGCTTCTCTCTGCTTAACTAGCTCGCATTTGCGCTCACCCCCTTCCCTTGTGGGAATAGAATAGGCGATATATATATATATATGAATGGAAAGTTCACGATTAACGATGCTTTTATCAATTCGCCCCCGTCTTGTCCTTCCTCCGGGTTGTCGATCTTCGTAAACGGGAGCAAACCCGGGAGTTCCCTTAAGGGTGTTTGTGTTCCCCATGGATACACGGAAACTGGGAAATGAGAACAGGATTCCCGATGGGTTTGGTAAATCGAGGTTGGCGTAGCAGAGTGTCTTTTGTAAATTTTTCGAAAACTATTTTTCGATTCTTCGTAATTTCTTCTCGTCGAGTGGAAATGAAAAAAGGGATGCGTTTCGTTGGGTTATTTATTGTTTCTTCGGAAGAGTGATTGATTCTTTTGGAATGGGATTTTTGATTAAGTTTGGTAGAGATCGATTTGGTAAAATTATTATTGCATTGTGAGATTAAAAATTATAGGACGTTCGTGAGAAAAGGATTGTATTAATATAAATTTGTCGTTTACCGGTTTAATGTTTTCAAAGATATTTTAAATTATTTATTAAGGAAAAGTAAAATTTTAGATTCTTCTTGGAAAACACACGTTCGAAAAATGTATATTTATGAGAATATATGGAGATGAAATTAGATTGAAAATCAGAGAGAGAGAAGGCTAATATTAAAACAGTCTTTTTATTTATTTGAATATTGTAGGAATGTTAATTAGAAATTAGAATTATTATAACGTTATTATTTTTAATCTTTCAACAAGTTGTTTGTTTTTCCATTTTTCATATTAAATATGTTAAATTTAATTTAGCACTTTGAAAAATTAATAGGATTATTTACAAAATTAGAATTATTATGAGAGTAAAAAAAAAGAATATTGTATTTAATTTAATAGTATAACAATGAGTTATTAAATCTTTGTTATAAATTTTTGATAATAAAATCCTGTTCTCATTTCCCAATTTCGTGTAAGGAAGATATTTACATTGAACTTTTTCAATTTCCATTAAAAGAAAGTATAATTGTAAGAAAACAATTTCCTTTCAATTATTCCGTATTAAACGAATGAAATACTTCATCTAACACCATAAGTGTTCTTTCATTAAAGAAAAAATTAACGAAACGTTTATATCAATCGAGAAATTTATTTATTAATTCGTATAAATTTAATATTTAAATTTCTGAAAGTGTCTGTTGTGAAATTTAATTAATCGAAGAATTTAATTCTCCCCATTTTGCACAGAGAAAATTTCCAGTGCTTTGATTAATGGATTCCTGGTGCATGCGTCGCGTGTAACGAACGTGAAGCGCGTGTTTTAACGTTACTTTCGTTTGATTATATTTTTAATCCCTCGTCGGATTAATAAGATCTCGAATAGGGCGTTGTTGTTAACGAGCGCAAAACACTTGACCCTCGTTGGAACGAGGAGAAAGTGTATGTAAACCAATGGAAAGGAATTGCCCGTGGCAGTTCAGTCCTATTATCATGGAAATTGAAAAGCAAACAAGTAAGTATGGCCTCCATTGATCTGCCAATTTAATGTGCCAATACGGAATCGATCCGTTTCCGTTTGAATTGCTTCCATTCCCTTCAACTTTCGATATAATTCACCTCTCTTCGCCATTTTCCAAAAAGCCAGGATTATTTTTAATTGGCGTAACAGTGTTAATTACTTAATGCATAGGATACGTGCGAGAGATTTTATGCAATTTTCCAATTTATATCGCGTATTATTTCAATTTGGAATTAAATAAAATTTTATTATGATTTACATAACGTTTCAAAGATACTTATCATCAAATTTATCAAATTTATCGAATTCACAACGAGTATGGTATAATACAAAAATTTGTTAGGATAAATAATATTATTTCGTCGATATTCAAAAGGGCTAAATTCAATTTCTTTTTTTTTTTTTTTTTTT
>NW_006263373.1:352415-355535 GCF_000469605.1 Apis dorsata
TTATTACATAAGTATCTATAGTAATATATTTCGATGCATGTAGAATTTATATTTTCATCTTCTTCGCCAATTGTCGTCAAATTTCATATTTAATAAATTCCTTTTCTTCAAAATTGTCAAAGTTATGTTTCTCACGTACCTTCTTCTTCTTTTACCCCGGGGAAAAGGTTTCAAAATTTCGTGTGATTTCGTATCAATCAAGTTGAGAAGTATTCGATAAAAGGGGTGGAAAGCTTATTGTTGGAAAAGTTAGCAATTTTTCTTCCATTCTAACCGGTAAGAATGGTCTTTGTTCTTAAAACAAGGCCGACGAGTCTGAACGAACATAATATTAATGTCATTCGAAACAATACCCCATCCCGGCATTGTGATATTAAAATATATGACGTTAATATTAAAACTTTGCCAATCTTCGAGAGAGAGAGAGAGAGAGAGAGAGAGAGAGAGAGAGAGAGAGAGAGAGAGAGAGAGAGAGAGAGAGAAGAAAAAGAAAATAATAAAAAGAGTTTGGAAACCTGGAGTATGAAATAACCTCCAACTCTCGTTCGTACGAGGGAAAATTTCGAGCAGAAAGTTTAAACAGATAAATCAAGTAATTTTTCGTCGAAGCGAGGGAAACTCTCCGAAACGAAAGAGTGATTAAACGGGTTGGCAACAGCGTGAATTAAAACCGCGATATTTTAACGTTATCCGATGTTTTATCGTAATTGAAATTTCACTGTAAATTATCCGCTTTCATCGAAATTAAGTGTCCCTCCTTACTTGATGTTTCGTAAATATTTCAGATAAATTAATTAACTTCCATATATAATATTCTTCCAATGTCCGCGGTTTCTTTTTACTGTGGACGTTTCTTCTTTTTCGGATAAATTATTAATTAGAAATCGAAGAAAGCTCGAAGAACATTTTTTACATAACCTTATATCGTATTAACAATTCTTGAAGAATCTTACAACACTCTTTACTCACAAAAAATCTCCTGGCACTCTTCATCTTGCCATTTCAATTCTCTCGTTTTTTATCTCTCGTATTTATTACGATTTAAAACATGTTATGTGTCAAAGAGTTAAGTTAAACACCGAATCGAAACAAGAAATTTCCGCGTAATAATATCAACGTAAAAATCGTCTGACGCTTCACACACACACACACATACACCAGTCAAACGACACGCCGTTTACAAGAAACCGAGGGTTTGCGATACGAAAAATTTCCACGGCCATTTTTAACTATCCTATCCCCCGGTACCGTCATCTATCATCCGCCGCGAAAAAGAAACAAAGAGGGGCAAAGAAGAGAAAGAAAAAAAAAGAAGAACGAGAGGATACGACACGGGAAAGAAGAAGATCCTCGCGTGTAGCTCTCGAAATTAATGAAAGCCGTGTAGCTCTCGAACGTTGAATTAAAATTTCAAAGAGACGACGACACTTTCTTCCGATCTTCCCGAAGAGTCGCCAAATATTTGTCGAAGCGGGTAAGGTAATGGTAATTAACGGACGCAGCTCCGAATATATTGAAATTCAGAAAACGAGAGAGAGAGAGAGAGAGAGAGAGAGAGAGAAAGAGAGGAGGAGATCCACCACCATGATCCGTGCAGAGTTCTGTTCAGTTGCCAGGGAGAGTGGAGCCCGTTTTCTTGGGATTCCGTGGCGAGGGGGGAGGGGAGGAGGAAGGGGGAAGGGTGGCGCTTTATTGCAAGGCTGATTTGCAAAGCTGTTCGCACCGGAGGGCTCCTGTTTCAGCGGAAGCATCTCGTGACCCATTAAGAGCGCGGGTTGGCAAAGGGGAAGCCTTTTACCGGAAATGAACGTCCTTGTTGGCCCTTTTTCGGCCCAAAAAACGACTGGCTGTGGCGGAATTCGCGGAATTTCGGCGGCGACCGGAACTTCCGCCCGGGATTTTCACGTGATCCTCGCGCAAGATCGTAATCCGATGTTCCACGGGATTATGATCGTTTTATCCACGGGAAACGAAGGTATTTCCTTCATTGCCGCGCCACGAATTCTGCTCTCTCCGCCCGAGAAATGGGATGATAGTTCAGCGGGGAGCGGTTGCTTTTGTTAACTGGGTCGCTTCTTAATCGGGAACTTTGTTCGCCGTGCGGGTGTGCGGGGAGAAGGGGGAGGGTCTTGTTAAGGGAACGAATCATTTTATTCGTATTAGAGAAACTTGTTAATGAAAATGGTGGATGAATTAGGAAGGTGAGAATGGGTAAATAAATTGCGTTTTAAGCGTGTTTTCCTCGGTTTATATATCAGGATTGTTTTAGGATTTCGGTTTATTTATGTTGTTGATAAGATAGATTTAATTGGTTTTTTTTAAAATAATATTATAATAATGTGGGATGGATTTTAAAAATTCAAATTAATTGTAAAAAGATTCGATTTTTTATTATTAGTATTTTAGAAATATTCAACTGGATTCAAAGTTAACATTTAAGAGTTTCATTTTTCTCCTCTTCGATAATTGACATTTTAGAAGTTGACATAGATCAGAGGTGCACACAGTTTTATATCATCTTCCCTCTGAGAAAGTTGTGGGGGATGGTGTTCTAGTGCTATTGTTCCATTCATTCCCATCAAAACTATCCTCTCTCCTAGTAGCCTTTGTTCCTCGTTAAACGAACAAAGCCAACCCACCGATTATTAATCTCAGTTTCACGGTTGGACACTTCGTATTTTTCACAAACATTCTGACTTTCGTATCAAATTTCATTTTCGTTCCCTTCCCTCCTCCCCGAATGCTTCATCGAAATTTTTCTTTCGCTCGAGAGAACGTGTTAAAGAAATTTAAAAATTGAAAGAACATTTACACGCATCTGTGCATTGTGTAAATGTAAATTTTTTTCTTCTTTTTGCAAGAATTTGAAAGAAAATTATTCGATCAACGACACGCGCGCATTTGTTGTGAAAATCGCGAAATATTTTTCCAACAAGACCTCTCGAAATTCCGTTCGCAGGAACTTGAGGATCAGAAGAAAATGACGAAAATAGATGGGCAAAATGTTCGTCGTTCATTTTTTTGCGACGTATCATCGAAATTCTTATCCGCTCAAAGAGAAGAGGGGAAATTAAGGTCGAAGAAAAATGGCGGTCAATCATATCAGAGAGAGAGAGAGAG
>NW_006263373.1:355759-369817 GCF_000469605.1 Apis dorsata
GCTGACGAGTTGTGTTTTCCAACGTTGGCTTTTCCGTCCATCATAAAAGGTAACGACACGACCGGTCATTCTCTTTTCATGGCTCTCTCTATCTTTCTCTATCTATGTATCTATTTGTCTATCTCTATTTCTATCTCTCTTTCTCTCTCTGTGTTCGGATTTTAGAGCGTACACACGGAAAAACACGCGTGGTCGGAGGTGAGGGTCGCTCTCGTCCCTTGCATAATTCATAAAAGCGACGCACGAGATATGTCGAGCCGCGGTTGCGTGTCGATGCGGTCCAGTTTCATAGTGTTGCAAATTGGTTGTTTCAACATTGTTGAAAGTGCAAACGAGATTTATTAGCGGGCCGCGGATTTTTACGCAAATACGAATTTTTATGAACCCGGATTAATATGGAATTTGTATGGATATTTTTATTATCGTTTAATGTGGTGTACCTCTTTGTTGCCTCTCGTGTACATTTTGTAGATTTGAAATTTCGATACAATGCATAAATATTTGTTGAGTATTATATACTTGTTACAAGGAAAATAGGTATAATTTCCCTTTCTCGTTTCGAAGAATGGAGAAAGTAATATTTACACGTAAAATTTTAAATTAAAATTTTAAAGTATTTCTATCAGGTTCTATTTAATATTAAATTTTCACTGTTGTTCAAACTTTCGAAAATATTTCTACTGAATGATATTAAATTAAATACACTTGAATCTAATTAATTGTACAAGTGTTTCTTTTGTAGTTACTTATTCAGATAAAATTCAGAGAGATAAACAGAGCTATTTTTAACGAAGATTCATTTTTCATTTGGAAAAAATTTAGTATCCAATAATTAAATATTTCAACAAAATTCTTCTTAAAGAAGATTACCTAATTTCATTTACCTACGTAAATGAAATGTTAAAATAGCCATTCTTCGATGAGAAAAGAAAAAAATGATTCAAAGATGGTCAATCCATAATTAAACTTCCGTCCACATGATTTAAACCACTCTCGAAAAGAACATAGAGAGAACTCTTAAGAACACAGCATCAGTCTTCTCCACAATCTTAACCACCGAATCCCTCAAACGTAGTCCCGGGGAATGAATCACGTCTTAAAGAGGAGACTCTCTCTCGTTCCCAAAGCTTTCGTAAGGGTTTCAAGAGCGTGGAAGACAATGGCCGTTGCCACTCGGCTCCGAAAATGGACGTGCACGGTCCCTGATTTTATTGATGTCGGTCCAAAGATGGACGCGTGTTGGTTCCACTCCTCCGCCCTCTCGAGCAAGAAGAGTAAAAAGGCTCGGCCGATCGAGGAAATCGGGAAATCCTCGCAGGATTTCGACCGACCTAACTATAAGTAACGTCGAGACGCGAGATTTGGACATGCGACTAGTGGATACGTATAAGTATAACACCCTCGTCTGAACGATGAAAAATGTTTCCCCCTTCTTCTTTTCACGTATGCTCATCTTTCTTTCTTTCTTTTTCTTTTTCTTTTTTTTTTTTTTCGTGTCTGGGATAAGTTTCTTCCACCAACTCGAAGCATAAGAGACGCGAACTTTTTCAAGTTTTAGACTGGTGATCAGGGAGGAATTACGGAGAGGCTGTAGTTTCGTTTTTTTTCTTTTTTTTAGATAAATATTTATGCGCTGCATGCGAAAATTCAGATTTCGTTGCTCGTAGGCTGGTTTGCTGATTTGTTTCATGGTTGTTTGTTCGTAATTTGGAATAGATTAATGGAAGGTATTTGGAAAAATTAGATGTTTGAATTATAAAGTAAAAGTTATTAGGAATTATTGCTATTGTTTGTTTTTTTTAAGTAGTATAAAATTTATTCATTATATGTTGATAGGGGTTGATTTATGGTTTGATTACTAGTGTGTGTTTTATTAGGAGAATTTATTTGTTGATTTATTTATTCTAGGTATATTATATAATGAATGTGACATCGAGATCGTATATTAAATTTATATATGTATTTATTGGATAACATATTTCATAAGATAATTATTTTTTTTAATGATTTGAATGTGAAACTTAAAATAAGTAATACTAGAATTTAGTTATTCCAATATTTTTTGGTAATATTATCTTATGATTTAAAAGAGGAAGAAGAAGAATATCTTTATTCCTTATAATTTTAATCGATTCCCCCTTGATTGTTTTATAATATGATATCAGAATTGGTAATCGAGATCTTTCGAAAAAGTATTTGAAAAAAAAAAAAGGAGATAAAGTTGAAGCATATCCTCGAGTACTTTCAGCCAAGTCATAGATTAATAATGAAAATCTATTTGCATACTAATTGGTCTACGACTATATTCGAGGAAAATGATTTACATGGTACCGTAGTTCGAAAACCATAGTTCAAATGGAATTTAAATTTACCTCCTGTGTCTGGGAAGTTTATATTTAACCATGGTCGAAAAGGGGAGAATTTCGAGAATTTTAGAGGAAATCTACTCTATTAGCTCCGATTAAATGGAAAGAAATAAAAATTTTACAATTATCGAAATAATCCTATGTAAAATTCTTGGTATATGAAATTTCTTTCCAGTTCGAAAATTACATTCGAATTGAAATTACCTTCTTTTAAGCGGCTTCACAAAGATAAAACGGATGGAAGAAGAAATAATGAATCAAACAGTGACAGCCACTCGTGGAGCTACAAAAGAAGAATCGTTCTTGTGCACACGGGGAAGAAAACTCGTGCGATGTCAAAGAGGAAAAACGATATGCTACGGGTGAATGAATCAGCAACAAGATTTAAGGTTATCGAATCAAGCGAATCACTGTTAAACGAAGTGCCCCCTCCCCTTCCTTCCTTTTCTTTTATTTCGTTCAAGTGCCTCTTTCCCCTTTCGCTGATTTCACCCTTTCACGTTGATATCATTGGAAGTGATGCATGCATCTTTGAAATTACCTCGGCTGCAAGATCGTGTGAAAACAGCTCGCTCACGGCTAAGTGTACACGGAGTAAATAATGGTAACTGTGTAGTTTCTCGAATTCTATTCTAAATAAAGGTCTTTGAAATTAGAGAGAGAGAGAGAGAGAGAGAGAGAGATTTGCAATTCGCATAGAGATGTTCGTGTTGTGATTTAATTAGTGGTTATAGGTTTTTCTTTTTTTAATTTTTTCGTTAATTGACTTATGATTCCCGTGTTTTGAACATTTTAAATTATATCTTTTTGAAATTTTTATTTAAGAATCTCTAATTTTATTCTTAGATTTTTAAAAAGGTGCTTTAATTTAATAAATTCTAGAGATCATCTTTCAAACTTTTTAATTTTTCAAAATGGATTTTCAATTTCAATTCAATTTCGATTTCAATTTCTTCAAAAGTATCAGAAATTTTTCACTTCTAACTTTCAACTTTCAGAAATTTTCAAAAGTTAAAAATTATCTTCGAAACTTTGAAAATTCTCTAAAATTTCAAAAATTCTCAACTTTCTCAAAATTGTTTTAAATTTTAATATCTTTTAACTTTCCTATTTTTTAATTCTAATTTTAAAATATAGCCAACTCCTCGAAAATTTTCAAAAATTCTTTCTCCCCAATTCCAAACTTTTACTCAATTTCATAACTTCCATGATTTCCAAAATCTGCACACATCATTTTTCTCAATATCTCAATCGTATTTTTAATTCAAAAACTCGTGTTCCTCGAATCTCACGTTCACCATTTATCCCATATTTGGAATTTCTCTGTCGAATGAACAACTTTGACACGATGCACGATTTCAATAATGCATCCTCTTGTATAGCAAAAACGTCAAACTCGAGTACAAATTCGAGAGCTGTTGTTAACTTTTAAAATAAACACATCTAGAAAAGTAATGGTGAATGATTTTCTCTCTCTTCTTCTTTTTTTTTCCCCCTTGTTTCACTTTTTATATATCCTGACCAGTCTCGAACTCTGAACAATCATATAAACTTGCCTGTTGAAGTTAAATGTAGAAGTTTTGGGGACAAATCGTTTTCACAAAGTCAAACGTCCCGATCTCGATTTACGACACTGGGCATAAATGAATCAGTTTTATCGATCCTGACCATAAAGTAAACCAGACTGGACTTTGTTAAGTTAACGTTTTATGATGTAATAAAACATTCATTGCCCGTGATGTTATCTACTGTCAGAATTGTGTTTAACGTTTTACGATTCGACGAATTTTTCTTTATCTTCCTGGACGATAGAGTAACCAGTGATAATATAAACAATTTTTTTTATATTCATCAAAGTTAATTGAAAATTGAGGTATTCTCTCCATATTATTTATTTCTAAATTGTCAAAATTGTCAGACGATTCCTTTTTTTTTTAACTGACTTATATCACGAAGAAACTAAGTTTCTACGAAATTTTTACAAATAACTATCGTTTTAAACTTTAATCTTATCATCACTTTTGTCCGCGTTCAAAAGTAAAGATGAACGAAGTTATTATTAAATCTGGATTTCACCAAAACGCACTGTTGCTTCTATTTCATCGGAGAAGATGAATGATCGATCCATTCAATCGATAATACGATTATTCTGGCAGCAAGTATAACAGATTTCAAACGAATTTTTAAAAATAATAGGCTATAATATGACCCAGTTATCGATATCACATGCACCAAGTTGGATGATAAAATACCTTTCCATTGGGCCGTCCGTTATGGCGTTCCATTTTCATCGATTATACGCGATAAGAATGTCCTTTTGTGGAGGGATGAAAAATTCTTTCCAACCGAAAGGGTAAAAATTCGGTCGGATTTTCGATAACCCGGCTGGTGGTGGGGGTGGTTATTGATTCGATTTAAGTGGCGATGAAACGCAAAATTATTCCTTCGTTATTTCCATTATTCCACGCAAATTATTCGGGCTGCGTTGCAGGAATTCGCAAACAAGAATGTTGCATTTATTCCCGGTATAATAGAATTTTATCGCGATACCTCCGTTTGCTCGCGCATACGTTTTCATTCGAATCGTGTCGCGTTACGAAAACGTGCAAATTTGTAGAAATTTTTCACCCGTTTTCGCACGATGCGAAAATAAATATAGGAAGAATAAATTGAACGAGAGTAGCTGAGTAGTTTACAAGAAAAATACAAGTATTGTATGATTTTGTTCATTTTCTTTTTTTTTTTTTTTGCGATTAAAATTTTGTACTTCTATGCAAATTATCAGGAATTAATTTATTAACTCGAATCTCTGATAGGATATTTTCTACGCGAAATAAAATTAGATAAAGAAGTATCGTTTTGTAGAAAATTTCATTCGACTTTAAATCAAAAATAATTTTCAACACGGAATCAAGATCACTTTCTTTCTATCTCTCGCAAAACTTTTCATAACTTGACAATTCGAATATCAATAACTATAGATCCCATCCATATCCCTCATTATCTCCACATACATGCAAAATATTCAAATTCCAACCAGTTAAATCGATCCTCGTTTTAAAAAGTCGACCCAGGGAGTCGCTAATAATTCACGAACAGGCGAAACTAGTTTAAGGGCAACAACAAAAGATAAACAACGGGCCAGGAGGGGGAGAGAAAGAGAGGAAAACGTACTCTCCTGGCCGCCATGACTCCCGAGCGGATCGTAGCCACGGCCATAAACTAGTCTTTTCCTGGCAGCCTGGCCGAACTTTTAAGATGGACAGAAGGTGCTTTTATTGCTTTTCGTGTGTCCCACGTGGTTCAGGGCTGTGCGGGGAAATTGGAAAAAAGGAAAAAGGTGCCCTCAGGGTCTTGCTAAGACGGGCCATCGGGGGAGAGCTAGGCCTCTCGGTTATCATTTCGATGCATGGACTTGCAAATTTCATCCTGATGTGAGACTCTCGTGTGTATGTATGTGTGTATGTGTGATTCGAGGACAGGCGTTTGTATATCTTGTTTTTTGGGAAGAGGAATTGATATGTGGGAAAATAATGTCGCTAGATGTCTCTAGTGTATAGTTTCGTTAGGATGAGATTAGAATCATTGCATAGTAATTTCTTTATATGTATTCCTTATTTTTAAATGGGTCGTGTGTGATTCAAGGAATCGCTATTTTAGAAGGAAGAGTTGATACAAATGGAAAAATAATGCTATTATTAATGTCTTGAGCAAATTATAAATTTCGGGACAATTTGATTTCACAAGATTGCAATATATTTAATAATAAAGGATCTTGAAACTTGGAATCGAAATCATTTCGAATAATGAAACAATTGGAACTTTTTCACACGCTTTTTTTCAAGTCTTCTGATATTCTTTTCTCGCGTATACAAGTTACTCGCAATGTACATCAAAATTATATAAAACTTGTGGTAATTTCACCAAGTTGCTTGAAATACCAGTTTAATCCAAGATTAAACTTGAGTTTAGTTTATTAAGCTTAGGATAAGCAAAAACGAAAGAAAGAAAGAAAGAAAGAAAGAAAGAAATGACACGTTCTAAATGCAGAAACCGTGTTCCTCGTTGAACGTTGTTATTTTCGTCAGATCTAAAAATGACGGAGACGTGCGGCTAGATTTTTCGCGCGAGGTAAAGCAGGCCACCAAAACGCTCTGAGATGTCACCAAGTACGTGAGGAAGTGTCAAGAAGAAAACAGGCTATGGTTTGATACAACTGTATTTCTTGCCGAGAGATATATTTTCTTCTACACGAAGTAGAGTGGAAGGAATGTAGATGTAGATGATTTTCACTCGTTGGCGTTTTTTGGCGTGGAACTCGCTTGTTTGTTTTTATGAGAATTTGAAACAAAATGAAAACTCGAAACTTTATTCGATTTATAGGGAGATGAGAAGGTAAATTGGGTTGCAATGAGTTTTTGCCCTTTGACGAAACTTTATTATATTTTCAGTGCGGGGTGGGTTTAATACCGAAACTGTCAGCCTCGTTAACTTGAAGAGTGTTTGAGATTTTTTTGCTCCGAGTATCGGTTACAATGGGTTTTCTTTGATGCAATTTTATTATGTGTTCGATGTAGAGAAGTTTAATATTGGAACTCGTTAACTCTAAATTGTCAAAGATTTTTGACATTTTTGTTTTTATATATTATTGGTCGATGTACGTTATATTATATTATGCTATAATTGTACTATATTATATGAGTATTATCTGAGCGAGATTAATTTGATGATGCGACAATTTTTAAAATTGTATTTGTATTTTATTAAATGTAGATGCTTCGCGTTGAAATTAATCGTGGTTGAGGGTTTTCGTTTACTTGTTGAATGAACGTGATATTTATATATATTTTATTTCCGTAAAAATCTTATTACTATTTCGGTAAGGAATTTTATTACGTTTCTTCCCCAGTTTACATTTATTGCTTTTATTTTCCGCGGTCTAATTGTAATACGTAGATTAAAATTTTGTAATTTGAAAACCTGTGTAAGACTGTAATTCTCTTTATTTTATTTCCTTCTCGTGAAATCTCGACGAGAATAGAAATATTTAAAATTATTATTTCAATTCTGTTCTGTTTGCCAAATTACACATCTTATTCTATCCCTGCAATTCAAACTTTTTTTTAACGGTATGTTAAATTTTCAATTTGTCGAATCTATTTTCTCAGGCTTCCATAGCTCAAAGACATTAATTTTCCTCTTAAAATTCAGAGTTTTAAAACAAAGTTCGAATTTAGAATTTCTCTTCTCTGTTTTTCGAATCTCATTGAGCGAAAATTGGCGAGAAAAAAAATGTCTATTGGTTATTGGAATAAATATTCATTTCACAGACTATCTTTTTCATTTTATTGCTCGAAGGTAATCGAGCAACAATCATCATCATGAGTTATAAAATTATTTTATTGGCGACAGGTGTGCTCGAGCACTTGAGTTTCCTCGGGTCGAGAGTAATTATTGCCTCTTTGAGAATGGTGGTGAAATCCATTTAGTCGATTGGCAATTATTCCAGTAGAATTCTTTCAATAGAATGCAAACCGATAGAAAATACGTTGTTGCATATATATTTAAATTTGCACGCACGAAATTTCTTTCTGACTTTTATAAAAAAAAAAAAGAAATTCTAAATTTAGTTTTTTTAGAAAAGGGAAATTTTTGTTGTGAATGGCATTTTGTACAGAAAAGCATACTCTTGTTGGTATTTGTAAAATTCTTTTTAGTTTAAAAAAGTTGTTAAAATGTTCATCAAAAAGATATACTTCACTTCATATATTTTCAGTTTTGGAGAAAAATTGTAGGTAAAATATAAAATAAACATAAAATTATGTTTCCTGTATTTCCAGAAACATATTAGAACACATTATTAGATAGCAGATGTTGCA
This sequence comes from Apis dorsata, assembly GCF_000469605.1. Lineage (NCBI taxonomy): Eukaryota > Metazoa > Arthropoda > Insecta > Hymenoptera > Apidae > Apis > Apis dorsata. The sequence continues at coordinate 364,005 of NW_006263373.1, forward strand.
TTTAAATGTGTAAACATTTGTAAAATGTACATGGTATGTAAAATGAATTTTGGATTCAGAATATATTTGGGTATATTATAGATTATTTTGGTTGGAAGATATTCAAATTCGAGTTCCCGATTATAATATTTATTAGAGTTAGCCTTTATTTAGGTTTCTATACTTTATTCATATTTGCAAATATATGAATTTGCATTAATATTCATAGCTTCCAAAAAATAAATTACACAGAATTGTATAATAAACTGATTAGAACTTAAAACTTGATTAAAATTTCTTGGTTTTTGAACATTTAAATCAACATTAAGATTAAACAATTTTCAAAAGTCAAAGTTTAAGAAAAAAAAAAAACATTTTTGATCAAGTTTTATATTAATTTTCGTGGAATCTATTCAGAATATAAGTTCATAGTCAAAATAGTGATATATATATATTTACACATGCAAATTGTATATCACAAAGCGTGTAAATATATAAGAAGCACACTTTTGATGATTTAATTTCGCGAATCTGGAGAAAACTCACTACTGCAATGTTTGTTTTAAATTATAAGTTGCGGGAAAAATTAATTCAAATACGTGAAGTTTCGTTATACCTGAGAAATTGCTTTGCATTTCGCGTGTATGCAATTCTATCACGCATTCTCGCGAAATTTAGTTTTATAACAATATTTCCTATAAAATTTGTAATTGGAAAACTATTGATCGCGATGAAATATACCGATATATATCGTTTCTCTCTATATCTTTTTCCTCAATTTCGTGAGAATTATTATCTTCGTTCAACATCTGCTACTTAACAATTTAAAATATAAAAATCGAATTATATTAATATTCCAATATTCTTCGTATATAAAAGTTTCATCTTTCGTCTCGATTTGCTGCAAATTATCGTGATTCAATGAATTTGGAAAAATTGTCACGGATAGAAATAAATTTTAGCATTCGCTTGAGATCGATTTCAATCGAAGAATGATGGTTGCTTTTTGTTCAAATTTTTGCAAATTTTTACCTTCCTCTCGAAACTCTCTCAAACTTACACTGATTGAATTTCGCGGTTCAAATGTGTACCGATTTATGCTCGGTTTCCATGTAAATTTCGTTGAATTTTCACGAGAATTTATTCGAATCCTCCATTACAATTATCTCGATTTCGTAATATCGCAAGTGATCCAGTTTAAAATTACACCATTTGTAAAATAAAATATATTTCTACTTTTACGAACTATAATTTATTCCTTCTTTATCATTAAACGTGTAGCTTTGCATGCAACACGAAATGTATAATATGTACAAAATTTAAATTGAAAATGATTAAAATTAACGAGCACTGTTCAATTACACCCCCATCGAGATAATCAAATTTTTTCGTTGTATAACTTCGATTTCGACGATATATAATACCATAAATGATATTTAAATATTTGAACGGATTTCCCTGTGAAGCGTAAGCGAGTTACACGCGCGAGGCTTTCAAAGTTAGAACCAGTTAATTCAATATCCCTCTTTGGCACGTTCATACGGACACAGGACACATTATATGCCGGGGTTGGAATTGCATTGCGATTGGACCTGGTCTTGTACAGAACGCGTTCCAAAGCATTTGACGCAAATAAGCAATTTGTCGATGGACCCGTTAACAGTTCGACATCCCAAATTTCCTTTCTCCGGAATGTTATTAGTCCGCGCGAGAAAGTCTCCGTTCTATTGCTCGTATGGAAACTGGCAATCGTATGTAATATTATATTACACCCTTTCACTTGTATTTTGGATTGGGCACAAATTGTTTCAACAGCTTTTTAACTAACGATCGTTCGACTTCCATTACTTTGAATTATCGAGCCATTGAAGTTACTTCGATATTTATATTGGAAATAAAATTTACAATTCTATTCTAATAGTTTCTTTTTTTTTTTTTTTTGGAATACTCACAAAATCATTTTATATTCAACGTGTCAATATTTATTTTTTTATATATAAATCTTTAAACAAGCATTGCAACAATATCTGGATTCACCTCTCCTCGTCTAAGTGGATTAATAATTCATATACTTGAGGAGGAGAGGTTTACTTGTAGAACTTGTACAACATGGCCGCTATAAGTTTGCGGTTAACTGTATAGAACTTGAAGAGATTATGGCAGGGAAGATGATTGATTCGAAGGTATGCATACTCTTCTTCCCAGTTAATTCGACTTGGTTTGCATTGGAAACAAATGGAATGTTCTTGGAAGGAAGATTCGATGTGGATGAGAAACAAATTCCGGCCGGATCGATTTCGTGGATATTTTTAAGAATAGTTGGAGCAATCTTGAAGAGATGCTCTTTGGAATATTTGAATTCGAAAATATGATATTCCCGGAGATAGAGTTATTTTAAGGTAATAAAATTTGATCGCAAGATGGATAGATTTGGTAATGGATTCGTTTCAAAATAAATTTCCGCGTGGATTGATTTTAAATTTTATCGATTCTGGATTAAATTCGTCGAAGAAATAAGTTGAATTAAAAGGATTGTTCCGTAAAAGAATTTAAATGTGGCCATTATTGCAGCAGAATCTCTGTTCTATTATTTAAATGGCACATTTTCTCTTGGAATTTTATCCGAATGAACGTATATATTGCTTTCTTTTTTCCTTTTTATTTTTTTTTATTTTTACGAGGCGGAATCTGCTTAAAATGAAAATTAATATAATTTATACGATTAAAAAGGAACGAGATGAGACCATTGTGTGTAGAATTTAACGATTGCGATTTGAAAGGTAATTTTTTCCGAACACCGAATTATTCATCTCTTCTTCGTTTATTTCTATTGTGCAGAATTATATTTTTGTAAAAAGAAAATATAACGTTCTATTTAATATTCTTCCATTGCTTCATCGACAGAAAAATACATATACTATTCGTGAAACAGTGATAGAAAATGATTTTTAAAAAGAATACTTATCATTTGACGCTTCTTCGAATTATTCAAGTTTGATAAATCTTCAAGCTTCTTCTTCTAGCTCTGAGATTGATCAACTTCCAATAATTTTCAACCTATCAAATTTTATTAATAACCAACTAAAGTAAATAAATTTTATATAATAATATCTCGATATATTGAAGGTTCAACTAACAAATAAATTTAATTGTTTTTTAATTTCAAAGAAATTTTTCTATTTCGATTGAATCTCTAATCAGAGAGAAACAGAGAGAGAAATCTGAAAGAGATAAGATCGGAAGAGGAGGGAAATTTATCACGTATAGATGTCTTGCGAGGATACATCAGGATAATGAGATCCATTCCTTGCCATAAACTTGTAAAAAACTCGGCATCGTCCCCTCCTGGATGATCGAGATCCGTCCCAACGTTCCCTTCTTTTTTTTCTTTTTTTACGATTTTTCTTCGAGGAGGATCGGGGCCTCGTTCCTTGGATAACGAGCGAGACGATAAGTTCCCTTTTACACAGGGTGTTGCGTTCAACAACTTCGTTTTGGGATACATTGTCGCCGTTCTTCCTCTACCACGTATTCTTGCCCAACAATTGTTTTTCTATTTTTACGATTGCGTTCCAACCAGATTGCTATTGGCTCCTCGAGTCGAGGAGAGGAATCAAGAAACTTCAACCACTCGAGGTGTTGCGTCCCTTTATTCTGCTGACTTATTCGGACAGCAGGAAATTTATTGAACGATATTTCGAACGATAAATTCGCATTCTTTTCTTTAATTTTAATTTTGTCTTTTCTCTCGTACTTTGCAAATAATTTGCTTCGAGGTTGCACGAGAGAAGTATCGAGGTTGATGAATGATGATCGTGTTCCGTGTTACTGGGAAGCATATTGAGGGATTTGAAGGACTTAAGGAGAAGGTAGTAATAGAGGAAGAAAAGGGAGTCGATTAATAATGACTTATGGTTTGGTAATAGGATTATTGTTTAGCAAAGGTTAGACTATAATATAGGTGACATAATGTAGATGGGGTAGGGTGTTAATTGTGAGGTCTTGGAGATGGCAAAGGAAAGGATTTAGATTTATTATTTTTCGAGATAGATATAATTGATTTCTTTGAATCTGTAAAACGTAGAGAATTTGTGAAGGTTCATGAAAATTTTGAGGCGTTAAAGCGAAGCTAATCTTTTCTGGTGAAGAAAGGAATATGGAATTTTTTATTGGACGATTATTCGAATTAATAGGAAGAAGAATATTAGAGAAATGTATTTTAACGTGTAATGTTGCAAGAATTTATATATTTTTTAATTATATCGATTTAATTTTAAGATCGTTATTTTAAAAAGATTTTTTTTAAACTGGGAGGAATGCAGAACAATGCGAAGAGGGAATGGAAAATCTTTTCTCAAACTCGAAAAATCGCCTCTAGCTATCAACCGTGAATATTTGCTCCCTTTTGAGTGTTGACAGTGTTCGTTTCAAGTATCGTCATAATTCTATTTCATAATTCATAATTTTAAATTTGTATGTAAATATTCCTTTCTTCTCTTTCATTGTTTCATTTGTTTTTTTTTCCCTAGAAATAACTCGGGAACAATTGAATTAATTTTTCAGTAAATAAACCTTCAAACCGGTACATACGTCATGATACGGCAAACAATTCTTTGTTTTCTTTTTAATAAAACTAATTTTACCTTTTTTTACCTTTTTTTTTTCTCAACAAAATATTACAAGTTTAAATAATTTTAAACCTACGATACAAAAATTATATAAAATATTCAAAATAATTATAAAAATTGTATATTTCAAAAGTAGATATTTGGAAGGAAATTAATAAATTATTTTTAAAACTTTTGTGCGAATGTAAAATTAAAGGACGTATTATCTACATATATATATTTCAGAGCATTCGAATAAAAAATTCAACTCCATTTTCTATAAATCTTAATCCTCTCCAATCATTTTTGATCCACATCTCTGACGTAAATTGATATATAGTATTCGTAATTCAGGTCAAGAATTACCTGGTTGATCAACAATTCGAAATTATATAATTAATATTTAATATTTTTAAAAATCTCATATCTCATAATAAAATTGACTGATCTTTGTCTTCCAACCATCCAATTATTTTCATCATTTATAATTAGATCAATAATTACGTATCGCGAGAAAAGCATTTGAACAACATTGTTGTTACATTATCGAATACCACGTATGCACAATGCATAAAATACCGTGAAAATCATTGAAACGTGAAGGAAACGGAATTTATTCGGCGAATGCAAATTTTCCGAATGATAACTGTGATTATAACGATGAAAAATTACGTTATTACATGGAAACAATTCCACCAACGTGGTTAGAAGTAATTAGTGGCGAACGATTGGTTGACACGTTGCAACCGATTTTCCGTGTTTATTGCAAAAACACGTTGCTCTATTTTGCGCGACATTACTCATTGTCGTTCAGTTGCGAACGATCGTTATTTAATTGCACATACACTATTTGTGTTATCGGTGAATTGTGTGAAACGCATTTTATGTTCGTTACGTAACGTGGTAACATTGAATGAAATTGTTTTTCGAATTAGACACCATCGAATTGGTTCGTTGAATCATGTAAAATGTTAGATTTTTATTTTTATTTTCATTACATTTTTTTTTTGTATTTTTTTTTTTTTATGTTTGTCTTTGGAAATATATGTTTTATTATTTTGATCATTTATTTGTCCGTGAATATAATTTACAAGTGAATTTTCATTAAATTCTTTTATAATAAACTATGATAACTAATAAAAGTAAATGTGATATATTTTTCATAAACTGTATAACAGGTTATAAAATTGGAATTTTTTAATTTTTAATTATATATATATATATATA
>NW_006263373.1:370282-378633 GCF_000469605.1 Apis dorsata
TTTATTTTTTGATAAATTGATCTAAATAACGAAAAAATTTTTAGTCTAATAAACGATATATGCGAAAATAATTATTCAATTTTGAGAATTTAATAGAAGATCGTTGCACGTTGTAGGAAGACACGATTTTCTTTGGGACAGGGGAAACGAGAAACTCGTTAGGAAGTCATTAAAACCATAAACACGAAAAGAAGATTTAATACATAATAAATAAGCAATTAATTCGAGGGTTTGGAAATGTAAAATAAATACAGTATAATTGAGTGTATAATTACGTGTATGAATCGTGAATACGTTCATTCATTTCGATAAGTGGATTCTTTTTATAATGTAAATTCATATTATTCTCTATTAATTATTTTCTACTTTTTCCATTAATCAAGTAATTTTTGTTTAATATAGAATTTTGATGGAGGAGAGCTATATTTAAAATAATAAATGCTAGAATGGATGATGATCCATAATAATAATTTTATTTCCTTTTTAAGTGTTTTTGATATAGGCGTAATTTTTTTTTTTTAACGCAAAATTTTAGTTTAAAATTTTGATTTTAGAGAAATTGTTTCTGAAATACACGGTTGAGTGGTTCATAAATGATCCAGAGTCAGCCACTCGTATATCCATTAATCGATCGAGGGTTAATGCTAGAAAATTTATAACTTATGATTTATAAAATATTTCATCGCGATATATAATAAACATTTTCATAAATAATTCTGGATAAACCTTCGAACGCTTCAACAAATTTTTTATTTTAGGCAAATAATATTCGAATTAAAATTCTACATGAATAATTTCGAAGTAATTTCTTTAAACACTTCCCAAATTATTCTACTTTGAACCAAAACGACATTAAGTCAGGATTTCGCGTATATACATATAATGCTAAATTTTTAGTTTCACAAAAATAGAAATCTACTCCGAGTGATTAAAATATCGTTAAATCAGGAAAAAATCTTCAATTCGTTCTTAATCCTATAAAATTATAATAGGTTCGAGAAATTCCGTTTGACAATGAATATCCCGATTTCTTGATTCAGACTTACAAAGCCGCGCGAAATCTATGAAGGATCATTATCCGAGGAGTTACACCGATTAAAGATAAGGTTTAATTGCAAGCTTAGCAGAACGATGGCCGGTAATTGCACTTGGGGAGGAAGCAACGATTACGTACGTTCGATTATAAAGCTCTGAAAGTCGATTGTAATTACGAAGATCGATTTTCGGGCTAGTCCGGTTGGCTGGGAATTCGAGAGCAAGGCCAGATTTGTAATCCAGGCAAAAGGTCTGTTCGATCTCCACGTCTCTTTAAACTTGTGCTTGCTTCCATACTGTTCTTCTTTTCATTTTTCTTCGCCTCCTTGAGAAGAATATCGTTCCTTCTTTTGGTAATTAATTTCGTAAGTACTTATATGATAAAATAATTGATTGACAAATAAATTATTCCAATAATAGATCATTTTTAACGTGATACTTCTAATCTTCTTTTCTCTTTGACAGATAGTCCATTTCGTATATAATAAAAAAAGAATTTTAAAAATTCGTTGGAGCCATATTGCGATGATTTTTTTAGAAATACGTGTCCATAGTAAATTTTTTTTTTTTGGTAATAACCTATTAAGTCACCTTTTAAACAAAGGTGACTTAAAAAAATTTATTGGAGCAACAAATTATCTATTATTTTATTAATTTATTTATTTTTAGGTGGATTTATAAAAATTTTAAATTTTAAAAAAACTTCCGTTTATTGAAGCATTTTTTATTCATGTTTCGAGATTAATTCTTTACAAGGTATCTAATCTTTTACGGGATCGATCCTTTTTTTTTTTTTTTAAGCGAAAATAATATCGCTAAAGGCTTTGCGTTGTTAATACCAACTGTTCCCTTCTTTCATTCTTTCTTTTTTTTTTTTCCTTTTTTCTTTTTCCACTTTTATATTTTTATAGGTTCAAAGAGTGTAAACGTGGGCACGAACTTGAAACCTGTCGATGAAATAGATATGACTCTTGGGCGTTCTCTTGAATTTTGCATGCTCGTTGCGAAAACTCTGCCGAGCATCCACCCTCGCGTAAATATGCATGGTTTTGTCGAGCGTCTAATTAATTGAAAAAAACGTTAACTGGCCTCATCTATAGAGTCGTGCTCCCCTAACGATCCTCTTATCAATTTATAACAACTTCTTATACGAAGTTTAATTTAAACGCGAAGATGTCGATTTTTCCAATTATAAGTTCTTCAGCATCTTCGTAATTTGCAATTTTTATGGAATTTTTAAGGAAATTTCAAATTCTTTATATTATATTTTTTACTCCTAAGAAGTTTCAAATTTTCACAATTTCAATTTTTATAAATCATAATTCCCAATTTCCTTCCAATCCCAATTTTCGTAATTACAATTCTTTTAATCTTTGTTTATCGATCTTTTTTTATTTTTTGTAGAAATAATTTATTTCTAAAATATTTTCGAGTACTTTTTTTTCCTCACTTGAGCGGGTTAATAAAAGATCGGAGAACAAATTCCAGGGTAGCCGGTAAATCTTTCGTAACTTGCTCGATGCCAAAAAAAATTTCCCCCGCTATATATTTCAATCACACACAGCCAAGAGTGGAAAAGTTTTGCCATTACTGTATCGACGAAATAAATTCGATGGCTTCGAGCACAGGTAATTTAGCAAGTTTAGTGATTGACAGCCGAAACCACGTTGTAGGGAACCACGTTATTGGAGGAGGGGGTGTGAGAGTAAATAAGCCTCTAACTTTTCCTTCTTGGGGGGAGGTGGTTGGAAAAACTTTTTCCACCACCTCCTCAAGCGGCGTTTAATTAATAGCAGGGAATCATCTCGACGGGAAAAATTTCGATAAAGCAGGGAATCTGTTTGAAAGGAATGAAATCCAATCTGACGACGTAACATTGTTAAACGGGGAAGTTTAGTTCATCTTTAGTTTAATCTTTATCCTTGGATGATTATTAAATTTGTAAGCATCGGTCGAAGCATCGATTTTAATTTTTGAATAATAAAATTATACACGGATTAAATTTTTAAAAGTTTTTTTTTAAAGATTTTTTTGAAGATTTTTCGATGATAAAATTATAAGTCGATAACAACTAGAAGATCGGAGAAGATATGAATTGAAGATATAAAAAACGATTTTCTTCGATTTTCTTGTCTTCTTCTAAATAAAAAAATAGAAATATTTTTATCTTTCAGACGAAATATTCATCGTATATTGTTATACAAATTCTATAAGTGTAATAAAAATATAGAAAACTTGCGATTGAAATTATAATTTGTGTTATAATTTCTTCTTCAATCTTTTTTACTTTTGAAAGATTGTGAAATTTGTAAGCATAAATTAAGAGAATAATTTTATTTTTTCCAATTTTAACTTTTCAAAATAAATAAAGATAGGGATTAAATATAAAATTAGATAGAAATTCGCGTTTCAATCTTTTGGGTAAATGTTATTCATACTTAATGAGAATGAATTTTTTAAGCGTTTCAACTTATTTATAAAGATTTATTTGTACATAATGCATCGTGGCTGCGCGTGTTTTTGCGTACAACTTCGCGATAAATTCTTTATGCAAATTAAGTATTGAACACGAGGCAAATTTATCCATTTTAATACACGGTGTATGTAAACGAATATTTTTTAGAAACCTAATTAAACGGTTGGCATAATGAGTTCGTTGTAAATTCGCGTTTAATTCCTCCAATTTTATTTTCGATTGTAATCATTCAACCTCGGTATACGCGAAATTTACCTTCTTTCACAAAATATATTCCGTTTTGCTTATTTTTCATGCAAACGAATCGTCATATTTCAAAGAAGAATAAATATTGAAATTTCGAAACCAGGAAATCAATATGTATAAATTCATCAAAAGCACAATTCCTTTATTTCTCTCTTCGTTTCCAAGAAGGAATTCAATTCTCGCGAAAAAAATTTTCTCCAAATAAGACTCCAAATCAAAAAAATCTTCTTCACTAATTAATCCCTTTCTTAAGTAACAATAAAATCTCGAACAAACCTCTTTCCCTTCCCCCCCCTCGAAAGATCGACACGATTACATTTTATGCACGATTTGCCTCTCAAGACATCCGATGCATTCATGCAAGATTCTCGTTCGTTAAACTGCAAAACTTTTGAATATGCTAATTTCACGGTTAATTCTAATGTTTCCGGGGGAAACGGGGCCACGAATGAAGAAGTGAATTGGAGGCGAATTAAGTCTTGGAGGGTGGATTGCACGGCCGATTAATTATCTACCGTTCGAGTGTGTGACGAAGTATTACGAGCGAGGGGGTTAAACGATCGGTTGAATTCCACGAGAAATATTTAACAATCCCCTTCTGCGCCTCCCCTTCTTCTCCCTTTCTTCCTTCTCTTCGGATTGGGACATTTCTTGCGTGTCTAAACGAGGCTGAAAAGTTTCTTATCCAAGAGTTGGTTGAAAGGAGAGGAAAGAAGAGAGAAGTTTCTTCTGGCCTCGGCCAGATGTCTCTGTATTGGTTGTTGATTTATCGAAAAGGAAAATGACGGCGAGGGTTGATTCGAGTCTTCCAATCCGAGGATGTCGATTGACGAGGGAAGATTGATAAAAATTCGAGTGAGCATTGTGATTAGGAAAATTGCGTTTTAAAATCCGTAAATTGTTTATTGAATTTTCGAAGTGAATTTTAAGGGCTCGCGTGAATTTATTTCGTTTCGTAAGGTTATTATTATTGGAAGATGGAGGATTGATTAGATCACGGTATCTCATATCGATTATTTTTCTCAATTAAAGTGAAATGCGTTGAATTTAATTCAACTTTCCTACGAATTAATTAAAGTTTCGTGAAAGAAGATTACGCGAATGGAAAGTTGGTATAAATTGTTTTGTTATAAACCGAGGAATTGCACGAGAATTCTCCTACATAGCTGAAGGATAATACATTAATTTCCTTGAAAGATTTCGAACGGGAAGATACGCGATGAGATATTTTGAAATTCGTAAGAAATCTTTTTTTTACAAAATCTTACGCCCCCAAATATATATTTCTCTTTGAAAATAATCCTCAACGTATCTAGAAGAAATTAAAATTTCGACAAACACAATTATAGAAATAAATACTAAAATTTTGTACAATTTCCAATAAATTTAACTCGACTATCCACCCATGCTTATTAAGCATCGAGGGCGAGCTTTTCATCCCCTGTTAATACATTCACGAATAATTCACGATATTATTTAGATCAGCGAAAATGGACCGGTTTGAACGTGTCAATCAACGCGTGCTGCCAATACTATATTCCCCATCACAGTGGTGTCAGATAGCGCCCCTTGTACCATTGATCTGACCACAGTGGCCACGATGCCAGATAACCAGAATTCATCACCTCCTGTATTCGTCTCTCGATATCTTGTCAAATCCTTTTACCAGACTGTACTACACCGGCGTATCTCGAGCCGGTCAGCTTCTCCTACCCTGATGCACGCGATGAAAACGCGACAATGCGATTTCGCCATAGGCGGTCGCACAGAAATATCATACGTACCATACGGCACGCGTATCGTAAAATACATCCTGCCCCAATCCTGTGATTGGTTTATACCTAACCCCGTTGCTCGACAGTCGCGTGACGCTTTATTATCATTTCGCTGGTGGTGAATTTCGATGAAAGAATCGAGAAAAGGGGATGAAGGGAAAGAAGAATTCCGGATCGCTGTCGTTGGATTGGAAATAATTCTGTAACGCGTATAAATTTATTTGAACGTGTTATTTTACGTCATAATTTTACGTGTCCTATTTGTGGTATTTAATATAGAAATTGTTAAGGTTAAGTAGAACAGAATTAAGCGATTTTTGATTCGAGTTGACGAGTTTGAAAAATTGGTTTTTTTTGTGCTTGTGTTTTGAACATTTATTCGTTTTTGTCTATTTTTATTTATGGATATTAAATAGTGAAAAATTCGATGAATAAGTGGTAGTGATATATGTAGCTCATACATTTTGTTTTATCATCTTCTTTTCAAAAATCTTATGATGCCATTTTTCAAAGATTGCTATCATTTATTTGCACAATATTGATCGAGATAGTTTATCGCGTTTATCATTCAAAGTCCTGAAGAAAAATTTTCAATATATCATGGAGGAAGATTGTATACTTATAGAAAAAAAATTTCAATTTAAAATTTCTTGATTTTTTTTTTTTTTTAAATTTGTCATATTTCGTTCTATCATGGATATATTGATTAATAGATTATATATTCATTAATAGGCCATCATTAAATTTTCGCGTTATGATTCGTATTAATATTGGATATATTTTGGACTAGAAATATCATATTTCACTCGTGTATTACTCGGGTTTTGCATTAAATTTCATAATAGTTGGTTATGTCGAAACTGGAAATGTCTACTTTCCGATATATTACGCTTCCCGGAAATTGTAATATCAGGGAACACGATGTTACGTATTATGAATGGAAATTAATCAACAAAGATGTTGTTCTGCATTAATAATATACTGTTACATTTCCTTCGATTTATGGTTAAGCTGTTACCAATTTCGCTTTCCATTTAAATTACTTCACGTTACATTTTATCAATTTTTTTCCCCATTCCAATCGTGGAATTATTTCAAGATTTTATCTAAAAATTTAATTCGTCTTCCTTTCAAAATATTGACGAGAAAAGTTTGAATATCTATCAAAACGATCCTGAAATAAAATTGATCTCGGAAGAACTTTGAATTAATAAATCGAATCGATTGCAAAGTAATAAAAAATCTCCTAATAATAATATATAATACATTGATTTTTATCAATTCTTTAGAATAACAGAATTTAAAAGATATTATTAATGTTACAAAAATTATTATATTAAAATGTCTAAAAAATAATTCATTTCGACATAATTCTAAAATACTACCACAAATTTCTCATCTCGAAATATTTCGGAGGATCGTTTTATCCGGTTTTATCCTATGAACTCCACAAATTGGAAGAGCACTTGACATATGAGAGATAACACTTTGCAAATGCGATCAAAAGATTAGTTTACGCAACATTGGCCCCTCGATTCGGATTTATTCGCAAGAATTGCGGGGAATCAATCGTCGTGCCTATGCAAATAGCGAATGGAACCAGATTACACTGTGGAACCACGACGAACCGGTCAGAGTGCTACAGAGGAAGAGTAAGCAGTCTGCGGAACCGTGTGTTCATCTGTAGCGAGACCACCAAGCTACCGTTAGGACACTCGGATCGAGAGGCCTATGGAACAGCTCATCAGCAACAGATTAACCAGCTGGATCAGTTAACAATCCTCATATATCCTAATTACTTACAAATAGGATGATCAGAGATACGTGAAATACGTTTAATCCTTCACGATTGCTACGTGAATAGTTGCATGGCACGTGTGGTATATTCACCATGAATGGTAAATATCATTTATAATTTCAATTATTGTTGCTTTAAACAAAATTTTCAGATACAATTCAATTATGAATATATTTTGTGTGCATTCTAACATTTTTCAATTCAAGACTGATTAAAATAATATTATTACTTTCACGTTTTTTTAATTTCGTTGATTAACAGATGGACAGATTAATATTTTATCCTGTTCAATCATACAATTATTTTTGAACTCGTGTTTCCCTTGTAGAACCTCGTATCTGGTTGATTAATTATTACCTTCGGTTGAGACAGAGATCGATGATCTTCTCCATTTCTTCTTGAAAATCTATTTCGTGCAACGCGATGTAATAATAAAAATTTAAAATAACACGAAAAAAGGAGAAATATTAGACAATTATTACAATTTTATCTTCCTCTCTAATAATAATCATCCCCTGAATTTCTTTTTTTCCTTTTTCCTTGTTAATTAAAATTTATTTCCATAAATCATTTCAGATTTGAAATTTCCTCGCAATCAATCTCCGCAATCTTTCACACACATTTCATATCCCCCATCTCGCGCACGAAAAAATATCCAATAATTATCTTTCCATCATACTTGCTCATCAAGATTTCTTTCAAAATTACCAACTGCCACAAATTAAAAAAAAAAAAAAATAAAAAATAAAAAGGAAAGAAAGAAATAAAAAAAAATCTCGTCGATTCACCTCGATTCATTCCCTCCCCTCCCCTCCATCTCCATCACGCTTCGTCCGCGACACAAAAGTTACTCTCGCCCTCCTGAGCGGAACAATCAATCGTAATTAACACCGCTGTCAAGACTGCTCCTCGATATCTCGAGGCTGTTTCCTCCTCCTCCTCCTCCTCTTCCTCCTCCTCCTCCTCCTCTTCCTCCTCCTCCTCCTCCTCTTCCTCCTCGAGAACGAACGATCTGTCACGG